>NW_025956810.1:0-51607 GCF_023159225.1 Perognathus longimembris pacificus | reverse complement strand
GAGTTCCCAGTGCATTATCCTTTCCCCTGTGTAATTACCTTAACAAGCTCCAGCTGTTTTTATTCTCAGAAGGTTTACTCCCTGATATAAAACTGCCTACCACCTTCGTAAGTGCAGGTCCTAAATGAGCTTTTTTCTCTGTTCCCTCACCACAATCCAGATTCTTTTGGGAGTTACCAGTACTGTAACCATACCAGTAAGTATTTAATTTATTAAGCTACTGCTTTTCTTAATCTCAGTGGAGATATTTACTGATAAACAGCTACCTACGCAGCATGTTCATGTCGTTCCTAAATGAGCTTTTATCTCTCTCCCCTCACCACAAATCAGATTCTTCTGAGGAGTTCCCAGTACATTATCCTTTCCCCTGTGTATTTACCTTACAAGGTCCAGCTGTTTTTATTCTCAGAAAGTTTACTCCCTGATATACAACTGACTACGCCCTTCGTAAGTGCAGGTCCTAAATGAGCTTTTTTCTCTCTTCCCTAACCACAATCCAGATTCTTTTGGGGAGTTACCAGTACAGTAACCATACCAGGAAGTACTTAATTTATTAAGCTACTGCTTTTCTTAACTCAGTGGAGATATTTACTGATAAACAGCTACCTACGCAGCATGTTCATGTCGTTCCTAAATGAGCTTTTATCTCTCTCCCCTCACCACAAATCAGATTCTTCTGAGGAGTTCCCAGTACATTATCCTTCCCCCTGTGTTATTACCTTAACAAGATCCAGCTGTTTTTATTCTCAGAAGGTTTACTCCCTGATATACAACTGCCTACCCACTTCGTAAGTGCAGGTCCTAAATGAGCTTTTTTCTCTGTTCCCTCACCACAATCCAGATTCTTTTGTGGAGTCACAGTACAGTAACCAGACCAGGAAGCACTTAACTTATTAAGCTACTGCTTTTCTTAATCTCAGTTTAGATATTTACTGATAAACAGCTACCTACGCAGCATGTTCATGTCGTTCCTAAATGAGCTTTTATCTCTGTCCCCTCACCACAAATCAGATTCTTCTGAGGAGTTCCCAGTACATTATCCTTTCCCCTGTGTAATTACCTTAACAAGCTACAGCTGTTTTTATTCTAAGAGTTTACTCCCTGGTATACAGCTGCCTACCCCCTTCGTAAGTGCAGGTCTTAAATGAGCTTTTTTCTCTGTTCTCTCACCACAATCCAGGTTCTTTTGGGGAGTTACCAGTACAGTAACCATACCAGGAAGTACTTAATTTATTAATCTACTGCTTTTCTTAATCTCAGTTTAGATATTTATTGATAAACAGCTACCTACGCAGCACGTTCATGTCGTTCCTAAATGATCTTTTTTCTCTGTTCCCTCACCACAATCCAGATTCTTTTGGGGATTTACCAGTATAGTAACCATACCAGGAAGTACTTAATTTATTAAGCTACTGCTTTTCTTAACCTCAGTGGAGATATTTACTGATAAACAGCTACATACGCAGCATGTTCATGTCGTTCCTAAATGAGCTTTTATCTCTCTCAACACCACAAAATCAGATTCTTCTGAGGAGTTCCCAGTACATTATCCTTTCCCCTGTGTAATTACCTTAACAAGCTCCAGATGTTTTTATTCTCAGAAGGTTTACTCCCTGATATACAGCTGCCTACCCCCTCCGTAAGTGCAGGTCCTAAATGAGCTTTTTTCTCTGTTCCCTCACCACAATCCAGATTCTTTTGGGGAGTTACCAGTACAGTAACCATACCAGGAAGTACTTAATTTATTGAGCTACTGCTTTTCTTAATCTCAGTGGAGATATTTACTGATAAACAGCTACCTACGCAGCATGTTCATGTCGTTCCTAAATGAGCTTTTATCTCTCTCCCGTCACCACATATCAGATTCTTCTGAGGAGTTCCCAGTACATTATCCTTTCCCCTGTGTAATTACCTTAACAAGCTCCAGCTGTTTTTATTCTCAGAAGGTTTTACTCCCTGATATACAGCTGCCCTACCCCCTTCGTAAGTGCAGGTCCTAAATGAGCTTTTTTCTCTGTTACCTCACCACAATCCAGATTCTTTTGGGGAGTTACCAGTACAGTAACCATACCAGGAAGTACTTAATTTATTAAGCTACTGCTTTTCTTAATCTCAGTGGAGATATTTACTGATAAACACCTACCTACGCAGCATGTTCACGTCGTTCCTAAATGAGCTTTTATCTCTCTCCCCTCACCACAAATCAGATTCTTCTGAGGAGTTCCCAGTACATTATCCTTTCCCCTGTGTAATTACCTAAAGAAGCTCCAGCTGTTTTTATTCTCAGAAGGTTTACTCCCTGATATACAGCTGCCTAACCCCTTCGTAAGTGCAGGTCTTAAATGAGCTTTTTTCTCTGTTCTCTCCCACAATCCAGGTTCTTTTGGGGAGTTACCAGTACAGTAACCATACCAGGAAGTACTTAATTTATTTATCTTCTGCTTTTCTTAATCTCAGTGGAGATATTTACTGATAAACAGCTACCTACGCAGCATGTTCAAGTCGTTCCTAAATGAGCTTATATCTCTCTCCCCTCACCACAAAACAGATTCTTCTGAGGAGTTCCCAGTACATTATCCTTTCCCCTGTGTAATTACCTTAACCCGCTCCAGCTGTTTTTATTCTCAGAAGGTTTACTCCCTGATATACAGCTGCCTACCCCCTTCCTAAGTGCAGGTCCTAAATGAGATTTTTCCTCTGTTCCCTCACCACAATTCAGATTCTTTTGGGGAGTTACCAGTATAGTAACAATACCAGGAAGTACTTAATTTATTAAGCTACTGCTTTTCTTAATCTCAGTGGAGATATTCACTGATAAACAGCTACATACGCAGCATGTTCATGTCGTTCCTAAATGAGCTTTTATCTCTCTCCCCTCACCACAAATCAGATTCTTCTGAGGAGTTCCCAGTACATTATCCTTTCCCCTGTGTAATTATCTTAACAAGCTCCAGCTGTTTTTATTCTCCGAAGGTTACTTCCTCATATACAGCTGCCTAACCCCTTCGTAAGTGCAGGTCCTAAATTTGCTTTTTTCTCTGTTCCCTCACCACAATCCAGATTCTTTGGGGAGTTACCAGTACAGTAACCATACCAGGAAGTACTTAATTTATTAAGCTACTGATTTTCTTAATCTCAGTGGAGAAATTTACTGATAAACAGCTACCTACGCAGCATGTTCATGTCGTACCTAAATGAGCTTTTTTCTCTGTTCCCTCACCACAATTCAGATTCTTTTGGGGAGTTTCCAGTACAGTATCCATACCAGGAAGTACTTAATTTATTAAGCTACTGCTTTTCTTAATCTCAGTGGAGATATTTACTGATAAACACCTACGTAAGC
The DNA here is from genome assembly GCF_023159225.1 of Perognathus longimembris pacificus. Classification (NCBI taxonomy): domain Eukaryota; kingdom Metazoa; phylum Chordata; class Mammalia; order Rodentia; family Heteromyidae; genus Perognathus; species Perognathus longimembris. The sequence continues at coordinate 48,264 of NW_025956810.1, read as the reverse complement.
AGCATGTTCATTTCGTTCCTAAATGAGCTTTTATCTCACTCCCCTCACCACAAATCAGATTCTTCTGAGGAGTTCCCAGTACATTATCGTTTCCCCTGTGTAATTACCTTAACAAGCTCCAGCAGTTTTTATTCTCAGAAGGTTTACTCCCTGGTATGCAACTGCCTACCCCCTTCGTAAGTGCAGGTCCTAAATGAGCTTTTTTCTCTCTTCCCTCACCACAATCCAGATTCTTTGCGGAGTTACCAGTACAGTAACCATACCAGGAAGTACTTAATTTATTAAGCTACTGCTTTTCTTAATCTCAGTGGAGATATTTACTGATAAACAGCTACCTACGCAGCATGTTCATGTCGTTCCTAAAGGAGCTTTTATCTCTCTCCCGGCACCACAAATCAGATTCTTCTGAGGAGTTCCCAGTACATTATCCTTTCCCCTGTGTAATTACCTTAACAAGCTCCAGCTGTTTTTATTCTCAGAAGGTTTACTCCCTGATATACAGCTGCCTACCCCCTTCGTAAGTGCAGGTCCTAAATGAGCTTTTTTCTCTATTCCCTCACCACAATCCAGATTCTTTTGGGGTGTTACCAGTACAGTAACCATACCACGAAGTACTTAATTTATTAAGCTACTGCTTTTCTTAATCTCAGTGGAGATATTTACTGATAAACAGCTACCTACGCAGCATGTTCATGTCGTTCTTAAATGAGCTTTTATCTCTCTCCCCTCACCACAAATCAGATTCTTCTGAGGAGTTCCCAGTACATTATCCTTTCCCCTGTGTAATTAATTTAACACCTCCAGCTGTTTTTATTCTCAGAAGGTTACTCCCTGATATACAGCTGCCTACCCCCTTTGTAAGTGTGGTCCTAAATGAGCTTTTTTCTCTGTTCCCTCACCACAATCCAGATTCTTTTGAGGAGGTACCAGTACAGTAACCATACCAGGAAGTACTTAATTTATTAAGCTACTGCTTTTCTTAACCTCAGTGGAGATATTTACTGATAAACAGCTACATACGCAGCATGTTCATGTCGTTCTTAAATGAGCTTTTATTCTCTCTCCCCACACCACAAATCAGATTCTTCTGAGGAGTTCCCAGTACATTATCCTTTCCCCTGTGTAATTACCTTAAAAAGCTCCAGCTGTTTTTATTCTCAGAAGGTTTACTCCCTCCGCTCACCACAAATCAGATTCTTCTGAGGAGTTCCCAGTACATTATCCTTTCCCCTGTGTAATTACCTTAACAAGCTCCAGCTGTTTTTATTCTCAGAAGGTTTACTCCCTGATATACAGCTGCCTACCCCCTTCCTAAGTGCAGGTCCTAAATGAGCTTTTTTCTCTGTTCCCTCACCACAATCCAGATTCTTTTGGGGAGTTACCAGTACAGTAACCATACCACGAACTACTTAATTTATTGAGCTACTGCTTTTCTTAATCTCAGTGGAGATATTTACTGATAAACAGCTACCTACGCAGCATGTTCATGTCGTTCCTAAATGAGCTTTTATCTCTCTCCCGTCACCACATATCAGATTCTTCTGAGGAGTTCCCAGTACATTATCCTTTCCCCTGTGTAATTACCTTAACAAGCTCCAGCTGTTTTTATTCTCAGAAGGTTTACTCCCTGATATACAGCTGCCTACCCCCTTCGTAAGTGCAGGTCCTAAATGAGCTTTTTTCTCTGTTACCTCACCACAATCCAGATTCTTTTGGGGAGTTACCAGTACAGTAACCATACCAGGAAGTACTTAATTTATTAAGCTACTGCTTTTCTTAATCTCAGTGGAGATATTTACTGATAAACACCTACCTACGCAGCATGTTCACGTCGTTCCTAAATGAGCTTTTATCTCTCTCCCCCTCACCACAAATCAGATTCTTCTGAGGAGTTCCCAGTACATTATCCTTTCCCCTGTGTAATTACCTAAAGAAGCTCCAGCTGTTTTTATTCTCAGAAGGTTTACTCCCTGATATACAGCTGCCTAACCCCTTCGTAAGTGCAGGTCTTAAATGAGCTTTTTTCTCTGTTCTCTCCACAATCCAGGTTCTTTTGGGGAGTTACCAGTACAGTAACCATACCAGGAAGTACTTAATTTATTTATATTCTGCTTTTCTTAATCTCAGTGGAGATATTTACTGATAAACAGCTACCTACGCAGCATGTTCAAGTCGTTCCTAAATGAGCTTTTATCTCTCTCCCCTCACCACAAAACAGATTCTTCTGAGGAGTTCCCAGTACATTATCCTTTCCCCTGTGTAATTACCTTAACCCGCTCCAGCTGTTTTTATTCTCAGAAGGTTTACTCCCTGATATACAGCTGCCTACCCCCTTCCTAAGTGCAGGTCCTAAATGAGATTTTTCCTCTGTTCCCTCACCACAATTCAGATTCTTTTGGGGAGTTACCAGTATAGTAACAATACCAGGAAGTACTTAATTTATTAAGCTACTGCTTTTCTTAATCTCAGTGGAGATATTCACTGATAAACAGCTACATACGCAGCATGTTCATGTCGTTCCTAAATGAGCTTTTATCTCTCTCCCCTCACCACAAATCAGATTCTTCTGAGGAGTTCCCAGTACATTATCCTTTCCCCTGTGTAATTAATTTAACACCTCCAGCTGTTTTTATTCTCAGAAGGTTTACTCCCTGATATACAGCTGCCTACCCCCTTTGTAAGTGTGGTCCTAAATGAGCTTTTTTCTCTGTTCCCTCACCACAATCCAGATTCTTTTGAGGAGGTACCAGTACAGTAACCATACCAGGAAGTACTTAATTTATTAAGCTACTGCTTTTCTTAATCTCAGTGGAGATATTTACTGATAAACAGCTACCTACGCAGCATGTTCATGTCGTTCTTAAATGAGCTTTTATCTCTCTCCCCTCCCCACAAATCAGATTCTTCTGAGGAGTTCCCAGTACATTATCCTTTCCCCTGTGTAATTACCTTAAAAAGCTCCAGCTGTTTTTATTCTCAGAAGGTTTACTCCCTCCGCTCACCACAAATCAGATTCTTCTGAGGAGTTCCCAGTACATTATCCTTTCCCCTGTGTAATTACCTTAAAAAGCTCCAGCTGTTTTTATTCTCAGAAGGTTTACTCCCTCCGCTCACCACAAATCAGATTCTTCTGAGGAGTTCCCAGTACATTATCCTTTCCCCTGTGTAATTACCTTAACAAGCTCCAGCTGTTTTTATTCTCAGAAGGTTTACTCCCTGATATACAGCTGCCTACCCCCTTCCTAAGTGCAGGTCCTAAATGAGCTTTTTTCTCTGTTCCCTCACCACAATCCAGATTCTTTTGGGGAGTTACCAGTACACTAACCATACCAGGAAGTACTTAATTTATTAAGCTACTGCTTATCTTAATCTCATTGCAGATATTTACTGATAAACAGCTACCTACGCAGCATGTTCATGTCGTTCCTAAATGAGCTTTTATCTCTCTCCCCTCACAACAAATCAAATTCTTCTGAGGAGTTCCCAGTACATTATCCTTTCCCCTGTGTAATTACCTTAACAAGCTCCAGCTGTTTTTATTCTCAGAAGGTTTACTCCCTCCCCTCACCACAAATCAGATTCTTCTGAGGAGTTCCCAGTACATTATCCTTTCCCCTGTGTAATTAATTTAACACCTCCAGCTGTTTTTATTCTCAGAAGGTTTACTCCCTGATATACAGCTGCCTACCCCCTTCGTAAGTGTGGTCCTAAATGAGCTTTTTTCTCTGTTCCCTCACCACAATCCAGATAATTTTGAGGAGGTACCAGTACAGTAACCATACCAGGAAGTACTTAATTTATTAAGCTACTGCTTTTCTTAAACTCAGTGGAGATATTTACTGATAAACAGCTACATACGCAGCATGTTCATGTCGTTCCTAAATGAGCTTTTATCTCTCTCAACACCACAAATCAGATTCTTCTGAGGAGTTCCCAGTACATTATCCTTTCCCCTGTGTAATTACCTTAACAAGCTCCAGCTGTTTTTATTCTCAGAAGGTTTACTCCCTGATATACAGCTGCCTACCCCCTCCGTAAGTGCAGGTCCTAAATGAGCTTTTTTCTCTGTTCCCTCACCACAATCCAGATTCTTTTGGGGAGTTACCAGTACAGTAACCATACCAGGAAGTACTTAATTTATTGAGCTACTGCTTTTCTTAATCTCAGTGGAGATATTTACTGATAAACAGCTACCTACGCAGCATGTTCATGTCGTTCCTAAATGAGCTTTTATCTCTCTCCCGTCACCACATATCAGATTCTTCTGAGGAGTTCCCAGTACATTATCCTTTCCCCTGTGTAATTACCTTAACAAGCTCCAGCTGTTTTTATTCTCAGAAGGTTTACTCCCTGATATACAGCTGCCTACCCCCTTCGTAAGTGCAGGTCCTAAATGAGCTTTTTTCTCTGTTACCTCACCACAATCCAGATTCTTTTGGGGAGTTACCAGTACAGTAACCATACCAGGAAGTACTTAATTTATTAAGCTACTGCTTTTCTTAATCTCAGTGGAGATATTTACTGATAAACACCTACCTACGCAGCATGTTCACGTCGTTCCTAAATGAGCTTTTATCTCTCTCCCCTCACCACAAATCAGATTCTTCTGAGGAGTTCCCAGTACATTATCCTTTCCCCTGTGTAATTACCTAAAGAAGCTCCAGCTGTTTTTATTCTCAGAAGGTTTACTCCCTGATATACAGCTGCCTAACCCCTTCGTAAGTGCAGGTCTTAAATGAGCTTTTTTCTCTGTTCTCTCCCACAATCCAGGTTCTTTTGGGGAGTTACCAGTACAGTAACCATACCAGGAAGTACTTAATTTATTAAGCTACTGCTTTTCTTAATCTCAGTGGAGATATTTACTGATAAACAGCTACCTACGCAGCATGTTCATGTCGTTCCTAAAGGAGCTTTTATCTCTCTCCCGGCACCACAAATCAGATTCTTCTGAGGAGTTCCCAGTACATTATCCTTTCCCCTGTGTAATTACCTTAACAAGCTCCAGCTGTTTTTATTCTCAGAAGGTTTACTCCCTGATATACAGCTGCCTACCCCCTTCGTAAGTGCAGGTCCTAAATGAGCTTTTTTCTCTGTTCCCTCACCACAATCCAGATTCTTTTGGGGTGTTACCAGTACAGTAACCATACCACGAAGTACTTAATTTATTAAGCTACTGCTTTTCTTAATCTCAGTGGAGATATTTACTGATAAACAGCTACCTACGCAGCATGTTCATGTCGTTCTTAAATGAGCTTTTATCTCTCTCCCCTCACCACAAATCAGATTCTTCTGAGGAGTTCCCAGTACATTATCCTTTCCCCTGTGTAATTACATTAACAAGCTCCAGCTGTTTTTATTCTCAGAAGGTTTACTCCCTCCCCTCACCACAAATCAGATTCTTCTGAGGAGTTCCCAGTACATTATCCTTTCCCCTGTGTAATTACCTTAACAAGCTCCAGCTGTATTTATTCTCAGAAGGTTTACTCCCTGATATACAGCTGCCTACCCCCTTCGTAAGTGCAGGTCCTAAATGAGCTTTTTTCTCTGTTCCCTCACCACAATCCAGATTCTTTTGGGGAGTTACCAGTACAGTAACCATACCACGAACTACTTAATTTATTAAGCTACTGCTTTTCTTAATCTCAGTGGAGATATTTACTGATAAACAGCTACCTACGCAGCATGTTCATGTCGTTCTTAAATGAGCTTTTATCTCTCTCCCCTCACCACAAATCAGATTCTTCTGAGGAGTTCCCAGTACATTATCCTTTCCCCTGTGTAATTACCTTAACAAGCTCCAGCTGTTTTTATTCTCAGAAGGTTTACTCCCTGATATACAGCTGCCTATCCCCTTCGTAAGTGTGGTCCTAAATGAGCTTTTTTCTCTGTTCCCTCACCACAATCCAGATTCTTTTGAGGAGGTACCAGTAGAGTAACCATACCAGGAAGTAATTAATTTATTAAGCTACTGCTTTTCTTAACCTCAGTGGAGATATTTACTGATAAACAGCTACATACGCAGCATGTTCATGTCGTTCCTAAATGAGCTTTTATCTCTCTCCCCACACCACAAATCAGATTCTTCTGAGGAGTTCCCAGTACATTATCCTTTCCCCTGTGTAATTACCTTAACAAGCTCCAGCTGTTTTTATTCTCAGAAGGTTTACTCCCTGATATACAGCTGCCTACCCCCTTCGTAAGTGCAGGTCCTAAATGAGCTTTTTTCTCTGTTCCCTCACCACAATCCAGATTCTTTTGGGGAGTTACCAGTACAGTAACCATACCAGGAAGTACTTAGTTTATTAAGCTACTGCTTTTCTTAACCTCAGTGGAGATATTTACTGATAAACAGCTACCTACGCAGCATGTTCATGTCGTTACTAAATGAGCTTTTATCTCTCTCCCCTCACCACATATCAGATTCTTCTGAGGAGTTCCCAGTACATTATCCTTTCCCCTGTGTAATTACCTTAACAAGCTCCAGCTGTTTTTATTCTCAGAAGGTTTACTCCCTGATGTACAGCTTCCTACCCCCTTCGTAAGTGCAGGTCCTAAATGAGCTTTTTTCTCTGTTACCTCACCACAATCCAGATTCTTTTGGGGAGTTACCAGTACAGTAACCATATCAGGAAGTACTTAATTTATTAAGCTACTGCTTTTCTTAATCTCAGTGGAGATATTTACTGATAAACACCTACCTACGCAGCATGTTCACGTCGTTCCTAAATGAGCTTTTATCTCTCTCCCCTCACCACAAATCAGATTCTTCTGAGGAGTTCCCAGTACATTATCCTTTCCGCTGTGTAATTACCTTAAGAAGATCCAGCTGTTTTTATTCTCAGAAGGTTTACTCCCTGATATACAGCTGCCTAACCCCATCGTAAGTGCAGGTCTTAAATGAGCTTTTTTCTCTGTTCTCTCCCACAATCCAGGTTCTTTTGGGGAGTTACCAGTACAGTAACCATACCAGGAAGTGCTTAATTTATTAAGCTACTGATTTTCTTAATCTCAGTGGAGAAATTTACTGATAAACAGCTACCTACGCAGCATGTTCATGTCGTTCCTAAATGAGTTTTTTTCTCTGTTCCCTCACCACAATTCAGATTCTTTTGCGGAGTTTCCAGTACAGTATCCATACCAGGAAGTACTTAATTTATTAAGCTACTGCTTTTCTTAATCTCAGTGGAGATATTTACTGATAAACAGCTACGTATGCAGCATGTTCATTTCGTTCCTAAATGAGCTTTTATCTCACTCCCCTCACCACAAATCAGATTCTTCTGAGGAGTTCCCAGTACATTATCGTTTCCCCTGTGTAATTACCTTAACAAGCTCCAGCTGTTTTTATTCTCAGAAGGTTTACTCCCTGATATACAGCTGCCTACCCCCTTCGTAATTGCAGTTCCTAAATGAGCTATATTCTCTGTTCACTCACCACAATCCAGATTCTTTTGGGGAGTACCAGTACAGTAACCATACCAGGAAATATTTTATTTATTAAGCTACTGCTTTTCGTAATCTCAGTGGAGATATTTACTGATAAACAGCTACCTATGCAGCATGTTCTTGTCGTTCCTAAATGAGCTTTTATCTCTCTCCCCTCACCACAAATCAGATTCTTCTGAGGAGTTCCCAGTACATTATCCTTTCCTCTGTGTAATTACCTTGACAAGCTCCAGCTGTTTTTATTCTCCGAAGGTTTACTCCCTGATATGCAGCTGCCTACACCCTTCGTAAGTGCGGGTCCTAAATGAGCTTTTTTCTCTGTTCCCGCACCACAATACAGATTCTTTTGGGGAGTTACCAGTACAGTAACCATACCTGGAAGTACTTAATTTATTAAGCTACTGATTTTCTTAATCTCAGTGGAGATATTTACTGATAAACAGCTACCTACGCAGCATGTTCATATCGTTCCTAAATGAGCTGTTATCTCTCTCCCCTCACCACAAATCAGATTCTTCTGAGGAGTTTCAAGTACATTATCCTTTCCCCTGTGTAATTACCTTAACAAGCTCCAGCTGTTTTTATTCTCAGAAGGTTTACTCCCTGATATACTGCTGCCTACCCCCTTCGTAAGTGCAGGTCCTAAATGAGCTTTTTTTCTCTGTTAAATCACCACAATCCAGATTCTTTTGGGGTGTTACCAGTACAGTAACCATACTAGGAAGTACTTAAATTATTAAGCTACTGCTTTTCTTAATCTCAGTGGAGATATTTACTGATAAACAGCTACCTACGCAGCATGTTCATGTCCTTCCTAAATGAGCTTTTATCTCTCTCCCCTCACCACAAATCAGATTCTTCTGAGGAATTCCCAGTACATTATCCTTTCCCCTGTGTAATTACCTTAACAAGCTCCAGCTATTTTATTCTCTGAAGGTTGACTCCCTTATATACAGCTGCCTATCCCATCGTAAGTGCAGGTCCTAAATGAGCTTTTTTCTCTGTTCCCTCACCACAATCCAGATTCTTTTGGGGAGTTACCAGTACAGTAACTATACCAGGAAGAACTTAATTTATTAAGCTACTGCTTTTCTTAATCTCAGTGGAGATATTTACTGATAAACAGCTACCTACGCAGCATGTTCATGCCGTTCCTAAATGAGCATTTTTTCTCTGTTCCCTCACCACAATCCAGATTCTTTTGGGGAGTTACCATTACAGTATCCATAGCAGGAAGTACTTAATTTATTAAGCTACTGCTTTTCTTAATCTCAGTGGAGATATTTACTGATAAACAGCAACATATGCAGCATGTTCATGTCGTTCTTAAATGAGCTTTAATCTCTCTAACCTCACCACAAATCAGATTCTTCAAAGGAGTTCCCAGTACATTATTCTTTCCCCTGTGTAATTACCTTCACAAGCTCCAGCAGTTTTTATTCTCAGAAGCGATACTCCCTGATAGACAGCTGCCTAACCCCTTCGTAAGTGGAGGTCCTAAATGAGCTTTTTTCTCTGTTCCCTCACCACAATCCAGATTCTTTTGGGGAGTTACCAGTACAGTAACCATACCAGGAAGTACTTAATTTATTAAGCTACTGCTTTTCTTAATCTCAGTGGAGATATTTACTGATACACAGCTACCTACGCATCATGTTCATGTCGTTCCTAAATGAGCTTTTATCTCTCTCCCCTCTCCACAAATCAGATTCTTCTGAGGAGTTCCAAGTACATTATCCTTTCCCCTGTGTAATTACCTTAACAAGCTCCAGCTGTTTTAATTCTCAGAAGGTTTAATCCCTGATATACAGCTGCCTACCACCTACGTAAGTGCAGGTCCTAAATGAGCTTTATTCTCTGTTCCCTCACCACAATCCAGATTCTTTTGGGGAGTTACCAGTACAGTAACCATACCAGGAAGTACTTAATTTATTACGCTACTGCTTTTCTTAATCTCAGTGGAGATATTTACTGATAAACACCTACCTAAGCAGCATGTTCATGTCGTTCCTAAATGAGCTTTTATCTCTCTCCCCTCATCACAAATCAGATTCTTCTGTGGAGTTCCCAGTGCATTATCCTTTCCCCTGTGTAATTACCTTAACAAGCTCCAGCTGTTTTTATTCTCAGAAGGTTTACTCCCTGATATAAAACTGCCTACCACCTTCGTAAGTGCAGGTCCTAAATGAGCTTTTTTCTCTGTTCCCTCCCCACAATCCAGATTCTTTTGGGGAGTTACCAGTACTGTAACCATACCAGGAAGTACTTAATTTATTACGCTACTGCTTTTCTTAATCTCAGTGGAGATATTTACTGATAAACAGCTACGTTTGCAGCATGATTATGTCGTTCCTAAATGAGCTTTTATCTCTCTCCCCTCACCACAAATCAGATTATTCTGAGGAGCTCCAAGTACATTATCCTTTCCCCTGTGTAATTACCTTAACAAGCTCCAGCTGTTTTAATTCTCAGAAGGTTTAATCCCTGATATACAGCTGCCTACCCCCTTCGTAAGTGCAGGTCCTAAATGAGCTTTTTTCTCTGTTCCCTCACCACAATCCAGATTCTTTTGGGGAGTTACCAGTACAGTAATCATACCAGAAAGTACTTAATTTATTAAGCTACTGCTTTTCTTAATCTCAGTGGAGATATTTACTGATAAACAGCTACCTACGCAGGATGTTCATGTCGTTGCTAAATGAGCTTTTATCTCTCTCCCCTCACCAAAAATCAGATTCTTCTGAGGAGTTCCCAGTACATTATCCTTTCCCCTGTGTAATTACCTTAACAAGCTCCAGCTGTTTTTATTCTCAGAAGGTTTACTCCCTGATATACAGCTGCCTACCCCCTTCGTAAGTGCAGGTCCTAAATGAGCTTTTCTCTCTGTTCCCTCACCACAATCCAGATTCTATTGGGGAGTTACCAGTACAGTAACCATACCAGGAAGTACTTAATTTATTAAGCTACTGCTTTTCTTTATTTCAGTGGAGATATTTACTGATAAATAGCTACCTACGCAGCATGTTCATGTCGTTCCTAAATGAGCTTTTATCTCTCTCCCCTCACCACAAATCAGATTCTTCTGAGGAGTTCCCAGTACATTATCCTTTCCCCTGTGTAATTACCTTAACAAGCTCCAGTTGTTTTTATTCTCAGAAGGTTTACTCCCTGATATACAGCTGCCTACCCTTTCGTAAGTGCAGATCATAAATGAGCTTTTTTCTCTGTTCCCTCACCACAATCCAGATTCTTTTGGGGAGTTCCCAGTACAGTAACCATACCAGGAAGTACTTAATTTATTAAGCTACTGCTTTTCTTAATCTCAGTGGAGATATTTACTGATAAACAGCTAGGTACGCAGCATGTTCATGTCGTTCCTAAATGAGCTTTTTTTCTCTGTTCCCTCACCACAATCCAGATTCTTTTGGGGAGTTACCATTACAGTATCCATACCAAGAAGTACTTAATTTATTAAGCTACTGCTTTTCTTAATCTCAGTGGAGATATTTACTGATAAACAGCTACCTACGCAGCATGTTCATGTCGTTCCTAAATGAGCTTTTATCTCTCTCCCCTCACCACAAATCAGACTCTTCTGAGGAGTTCCCAGTACATTATGCTTTCCCCTGTGTAATTACCTTAACAAGCTCCAGCTGTTTTTATTCTCAAAAGTTTTACTCCCTGATATACTGATGCCTCCCCCCTTCGTAAGTGCAGGTCCTAAATGAGCTTTTTTCTCTGATCCCTCACCACAATCCAGAGTCTTTTGGGGAGTTACCAGTACAGTAACCATACCAGGAAGTACTTAATTTATTAAGCTACTGCTTTTCTTAATCTCAGTGGAGATATTTCTTGAGAAACAGCTACCTGCGCAGCATGTTCATGTCGTTCCTAAATGAGCTTTCATCTCTATCCCCTCACCACAAATCAGATTCTTCTGAGGAGTTCCCAGTACATTATCCTTTCCACTGTGTAATTACCTTAACAAGCTCCAGCTGTTTTTATTCTCAGAAGGTTTACTCCCTGATATACAGCTGCCTACCCCCTTCGTAAGTGCAGGTCCTAAATGAGCTTTTTTCTCTGTTCCCTCACCACAATCCAGATTCTTTTGGGGAGTTACCAGTACAGTAACCATACCAGGAAGTACTTAATTTATTAAGCTACTGCTTTTCTTAATCTCAGTGGAGATATTTACTGATAAACAGCTACCTACGCAGCATGTTCATGTGGTTCCTAAATGAGCTTTTTTCTCTGTTCCCTCACCACAATCCAGATTCTTTTGGGGAGTTACCAGTACAGTAACCATACCAGGAAGTACTTAATTTATTAAGCTACTGCTTTTCTTAATCTCAGTGGAGATATTTACTGATAAACAGCTACCTACGCAGCATGTTCATGTCGTTCCTAAATGAGCTTTTATCTCTCTCCCCTCACCACAAATCAGATTCTTCTGAGGAGTTCCCAGTACATTATCCTTTCCACTGTGTAATTACCTTAACAAGCTCCAGTTGTTTTTATTCTCAGAAGGTTTACTACCTGATATACAGCTGCCTACCCACTTCGTAAGTGCAGGTCCTAAATGAGCTTTTTTCTCTGTTCCCTCACCACAATCCAGATTCTTTTGGGGAGTTACCAGTACAGTAACCATACCAGGAAGTACTTAATTTATTAAACTACTGCTTTTCTTAATCTCAGTGGAGATATTTACTGATAAACAGCTACCTACGCAGCATGTTCATGTCGTTCCTAAATGAGCTTTTATCTCTCTCCACTCACCACAAATCAGATTCTTCTGAGGAGTTCCTAGTACATTATCCTTTCCACTGTGTAATTACCTTTACAAGCTCCAGCTGTTTTTATTCTCAGAAGGTTTACTCCCTGATATACAGCTGCCTACCCCCTTCGTAAGTGCAGGTCCTAAATGAGCTTTTTTCTCTGTTCCCTCACCACAATCCAGATTCTTTTGGGGAGTTACCAGTACAGTAACCATACCAGGAAGTACTTAATTTATTAAGCTACTGCTTTTCTTAATCTCAGTGGAGATATTTACTGATAAACAGCTACCTACGCAGCATGTTCATGTCGTTCATAAATGAGCTTTTATCTCTCTCCCCTCACCACAAATCAGATTCTTCTGAGGAGTTCCCAGTACATTATCCTTTCCACTGTGTAATTACCTTAACAAGCTCCAGCTGTTTTTATTCTCAGAAGGTTTACTCCCTGATATACAGCTGCCTACCCCCTTCGTAAGTGCAGGTCCTAAATGAGCTTTATTCTCTGTTCCCTCACCACAATCCAGATTCTTTTGGGGAGTTACCAGTACAGTAACCATACCAGGAAGTACTTAATTTATTAAGCTACTGCTTTTCTTAATCTCAGTGGAGATATTTACTGATAAACAGCTAACTACGCAGCATGTTCGTGTCGTTCCTAAATGAGCTTTTATCTCTCTCCCCTCACCACAAATCAGATTCTTCTGAGGAGTTCCCCGTACATTATCCTTTCCCCTGTGTAATTACCTTAACAAGCTACAGCTGTTTTTATTCTCAGAAGGTTTACTCCCTGATAACAGCTGCCTACCTCCTTCGTAATTGCAGGTCCTAAATGAGCTTCTTTCTCTGTTCCCTCACCACAATCCAGATTCTTTTGGGGAGTTACCAGTACAGTAACCATACCAGGAAGTACTTAATTTATTAAGCTACTGCTTTTCTTAATCTCAGTGGAGATATTTACTGATAAACAGCTACCTACGCAGCATGTTCATGTCGTTCCTAAATGAGCTTTTATCTCTCTCCCCTCACCACAAATCAGACTCTTCTGAGGAGTTCCCAGTACATTATGCTTTCCCCTGTGTAATTACCTTAACAAGCTCCAGCTGTTTTTATTCTCAAAAGTTTTACTCCTTGATATACTGATGCCTCCCCCCTTCGTAAGTGCAGGTCCTAAATGAGCTTTTTTCTCTGATCCCTCACCACAATCCAGATTCTTTTGGGGAGTTACCAGTACAGTAACCATACCAGGAAGTACTTAATTTATTAAGCTACTGCTTTTCTTAATCTCAGTGGAGATATTTCTTGAGAAACAGCTACCTACGCAGCATGTTCATGTCGTTCCTAAATGAGCTTTCATCTCTCTCCCCTCACCACAAATCAGATTCTTTGAGGAGTTCCCAGTACATTATCCTTTCCACTGTGTAATTACCTTAACAATCTCCAGCTGTTTTTATTCTCAGAAGGTTTACTCCCTGATATACAGCTGCCTACCCCCTTCGTAAGTGCAGGTCCTAAATGAGCTTTTTTCTCTGTTCCCTCACCACAATCCAGATTCTTTTGGGGAGTTACCAGTACAGTAACCATACCAGGAAGTACTTAATTTATTAAGCTAATGCTTTTCTTAATCTCAGTGGAGATATTTACTGATAAACAGCTACCTACGCAGCATGTTCATGTGGTTCCTAAATGAGCTTTTTTCTCTGTTCCCTCACCACAATCCAGATTCTTTTGGTTAGTTACCAGTACAGTAACCATACCAGGAAGTACTTAATTTATTAAGCTACTGCTTTTCTTAATCTCAGTGGAGATATTTACTGATAAACAGCTACCTACGCAGCATGTTCATGTCGTTCCTAAATGAGCTTTTATCTCTCTCCCCTCACCACAAATCAGATTCTTCTGAGGAGTTCCCAGTACATTATCCTTTCCACTGTGTAATTACCTTAACAAGCTCCAGTTGTTTTTATTCTCAGAAGGTTTACTACCTGATATACAGCTGCCTACCCACTTCGTAAGTGCAGGTCCTAAATGAGCTTTTTTCTCTGTTCCCTCACCACAATCCAGATTCTTTTGGGGAGTTACCAGTACAGTAACCATACCAGGAAGTACTTAATTTATTAAACTACTGCTTTTCTTAATCTCAGTGGAGTTATTTACTGATAAACAGCTACCTACGCAGCATATTCATGTCGTTCCTAAATGAGCTTTTATCTCTCTCCACTCACCACAAATCAGATTCTTCTGAGGAGTTCCCAGTACATTATCCTTTCCACTGTGTAATTACCTTTACAAGCTCCAGCTGTTTTTATTCTCAGAAGGTTTACTCCCTGATATACAGCTGCCTACCCCCTTCGTAAGTGCAGGTCCTAAATGAGCTTTTTTCTCTGTTCCCTCACCACAATCCAGATTCTTTTGGGGAGTTACCAGTACAGTAACCATACCAGGAAGTACTTAATTTATTAAGCTACTGCTTTTCTTAATCTCAGTGGAGATATTTACTGATAAACAGCTACCTACGCAGCATGTTCGTGTCGTTCCGAAATGAGCTTTTATCTCTCTCCCCTCACCACAAATCAGATTCTTCTGAGGAGTTCCCCGCACATTATCCTTTCCCCTGTGTAATTACCTTAACAAGCTAGAGCTGTTTTTATTCTCAGAAGGTTTACTCCCTGATAACAGCTGCCTACCTCCTTAGTAAGTGCAGGTCCTAAATGAGCTTATTTCTCTGTTCCCTCACCACAATCCAGATTCTTTTGGGGAGTTACCAGTACAGTAACCATACCAGGAAGTACTTAATTTATTAAGCTACTGCTTTTCTTAATCGCAGTGGAGATATTTCTTGAGAAACAGCTACCTACGCAGCATGTTCATGTCGTTCCTAAATGAGCTTTTATCTCTCTCCCCTCACCACAAATCAGATTCTTCTGAGGAGTTCCCAGTACATTATCCTTTCCACTGTGTAATTACCTTAACAAGCTCCAGCTGTTTTTATTCTCAGAAGGTTTACTCCCTGATATACAGCTGCCTACCCCCTTCGTAATTGCAGGTCCTAAATGAGCTTCTTTCTCTGTTCCCTCACCACAATCCAGATTCTTTTGGGGAGTTACCAGTACAGTAACCATACCAGGAAGTACTTAATTTATTAAGCTACTGCTTTTCTTAATCTCAGTGGAGATATTTACTGATAAACAGCTACCTTCGCAGCATGTTCATGTCGTTCCTAAATGAGCTTTTTTCTCTGTTCCCTCACCACAATCGAGATTCTTTTCGGGAGTTACCAGTACAGTAACCATACCAGGAAGTACTTAATTTATTAAGCTACTACTTTTCTTAATCTCAGTGGAGATATTTACTGATAAACAGCTACCTACGCAACATGTTCATGTCGTTCCTAAATGAGCTTTTATCTCTCTCCCCTCACCACAAATCAGATTCTTCTGAGGAGTTCCCCGTACATTATCCTTTCCCCTGTGTAATTACCTTAACAAGCTACAGCTGTTTTTATTCTCAGAAGGTTTACTCCCTGATAACAGCTGCCTACCTACTTCGTAAGTGCAGGTCCTAAATGAGCTTCTTTCTCTGTTCCCTCACCACAATCCAGATTCTTTTGGGGAGTTACCAGTACAGTAAACATACCAGGAAGTACTTAATTTATTAAGCTACTGCTTTTCTTAATCTCAGTGGAGATATTTACTGATAAACAGCTACCTACGCAGCATGTTCATGTCGTTCCTAAATGAGCTTTTATCTCTCTCCCCTCACCACAAATCAGATTCTTCTGAGGAGTTCCCAGTACATTATCCTTTCCACTGTGTAATTACCTTAACAAGCTCCAGCTGTTTTTATTCTCAGAAGGTTTACTCCCTGATATACAGCTGCCTACCCCCTTCGTAATTGAAGGTCCTAAATGAGCTTCTTTCTCTGTTCCCTCACCACAATCCAGATTCTTTTGGGGAGTTACCAGTACAGTAAACATACCAGGAAGTACTTAATTTATTAAGCTACTGCTTTTCTTAATCTCAGTGGAGATATTTACTGATAAACAGCTACCTACGCAGCATGTTCATGTCGTTCCTAAATGAGCTTTTTTCTCTGTTCCCTCACCACAATCCAGATTCTTTTGGGGAGTTACCAGTACAGTAACCATACCAGGAAGTACTTAATTTATTAAGCTACTGCTTTTCTTAATCTCAGTGGAGATATTTACTGATAAACAGCTACCTACGCAGCATGTTCATGTCGTTCCTAAATGAGCTTTTATCTCTCTCCTCTCACCACAAATCAGAATCTTCTGAGGAGTTCCCCGTACATTATCCTTTCCCCTGTGTAATTACCTTAACAAGCTACAGCTGTTTTTATTCTCAGAAGGTTTACTCCCTGATAACAGCTGCCTACCTCCTTCGTAAGTGCAGGTCCTAAATGAGCATCTTTCTCTGTTCCCTCACCACAATCCAGATTCTTTTGGGGAATACCAGTACAGTAACCATACCAGGAAGTACTTAATTTATTAAGCTACTGCTTTTCTTAATCTCAGTGGAGATATTTACTGCTAAACAGCTACCTACGCAGCATGTTCATGTCGTTCCTAAATGAGCTTTTTTTCTCTGTTCCCTCAGCATAATCCAGATTCTTTTGGGGAGTTACCATTACAGTATCCATACCAGGAAGTACTTAATTTATTAAGCTACTGTTTTCTTAATCTCAGTGGAGATATTTACTGAAAAACAGCAACGTATGCAACATGTTCATGTCGTTCTTAAATGAGCTTTTATCTCTCTCCCCTCACCACAAATCAGATTCTTCTAAGGAGTTCCCAGTACATTATTCTTTTCCCTGTGTAATTACCTTAACAGGATCCAGCTGTTTTTATTCTCAGAAGCGATACTCCCTGATAGACAGCTGCCTAACCCCTTCGTAAGTGGAGGTCCTAAATGAGCTATTTTCTCTGTTCCCTCACCACAATCCAGATTTTTTGGGGAGTTACCAGTACAGTAACCATACCAGGAAGTACTTAATTTATTAAGCTACTGCTTTTCTTAATCTCAGTGGAGATATTTACTGATAAACACCTACCTAAGCAGCATGTTCATGTCGTTCCTAAATGAGGTTTTATCTCTCTCGCCTCATCACAAATCAGATTCTTCTGTGGAGTTCCCAGTGCATTATCCTTTCCCCTGTGTAATTTCCTTAACAAGCTCCAGCTGTTTTTATTCTCAGAAGTTTTACTCCCTGATATAAAACTGCCTACCACCATCGTAAGTGCAGGTCTTAAATGAGCTTTTTTCTCTGTTCCCTCACCACAATCAGATTCTTTTCGGGAGTTACCAGTACAGTATCCATACTAGGAAGTACTTAATTTATTAAGCTACTGCTTTTCTTAATCTCAGTGGAGATATTTACTGATAAACAGCTACCTACGCAGCATGTTCATGTCGTTCCTAAATGAGCTTTTATCTCTCTCCCCTCACCACAAATCAGATTCTTCTGAGGAGTTCCCAGTACATTATCCTTTCCCCTGTGTAATTACCTTACAAGGTCCAGCTGTTTTTATTCTCAGAAGGTTTTCTCCCTGATATACAACTGACTACCCCCTTTGTAAGTGCAGGTCCTAAATGAGCTTTTTTCTCTGTTCCCTCACCACAATCCAGATTCTTTTGGGGAGTTACCAGTACAGTAACCATACCAGGAAGTACTTAATTTATTAAGCTACTACTTTTCTTAACTCAGTGGAGATATTTACTGATAAACAGCTACCTACGCAGCATGTTCATGTCGTTCCTAAATGAGCTTTTATCTCTCTGCCCTCACCACAAATCAGATTCTTCTGAGGAGTTCCCAGTACATTATCCGTCCCCCTGTGTAATTACCTTAACAAGATCCAGCTGTTTTTATTCTCAGAAGGTTTACTCCCTGGTCCTAAATGAGCTTTTTTCTCTGTTCCCTCACCACAATCCAGATTCTTTTGTGGAGTCACAGTACAGTAACCACACCAGGAAGCACTTAACTTATTAAGCTACTGCTTTTCTTAATCTCAGTGGAGATATTTACTGATAAACAGCTACCTACGCAGCATGTTCATGTCCTTCCTAAATGAGCTTTTATCTCCCTCCCCTCACCACAAATCAGATTCTTCTGAGGAGTTCCCAGTACATTATCCTTTCCTCTGTGTAATTACCTTAAGAAGCTCCAGCTGTTTTTATTCTCAGAAGGTTTACTCCCTGATATACAGCTGCCTACCCCCTTCGTTAGTCCAGGTCCTATATGAGCTTTTTTCTCTGTTCCCTCACCACAATCCAGATTCTTTTGGGGAGTTACCAGTACAGTAACCATACCATTAAGTACTTAATTTATTAAGCTACTGCTTTTCTTAATCTCAGTGGAGATATTTACTGATAAACAGCTACCTACGCAGCATGTTCATGTCGTTCCTAAATGAGCTTTTATCTCTCTCCCCTCACCACAAATCAGATTCTTCTGAGGAGTTCCCAGTACATTATCCTTTCCCCTGTGTAATTACCTAACAAGGTCCAGCTGTTTTTATTCTCAGAAGGTTTACTCCCTGATATACAAATGACTACCCCCTTCGAAAGTGCAGGTCCTAAATGAGCTTTTTTCTCTGTTCCCTCACCACAATCCAGATTCTTTTGGGGAGTTACCAGTATAGTAACCATTCCAGGAAGTACTTAATTTATTAAGCTATTGCTTTTCTTAACTCAGTGGAGATATTTACTGATAAACAGCTACCTACGCAGCATGTTCATGTCGTTCCTAAATGAGCTTTTATCTCTCTCCCCTCACCACAAATCAGATTCTTCTGAGGAGTTCCCAGTACATTATCCTTCCCCCTGTGTAATTACCTTAACAAGATCCAGCTGTTTTTATTCTCAGAAGGTTTACTCCCTGGTCCTAAATGAGTTTTTTCTCTGTTCGCTCACCACAATCCAGATTATTTTGTGGAGTCACAGTACAGTAACCAGACCAGGAAGCACTTAACTTATTAAGCTACTGCTTTTCTTAATCTCAGTGGAGATATTTACTGATAAACAGCTACCTAAGCAGCATGTTCATGTCGTTCCTAAATGAGCTTTTATCTCTGTCCCCTCACCACAAATCAGATTCTTCTGAGGAGTTCCCAGTACATTATCCTTTCCCCTGTGTAATTACCTTAACAAGCTACAGCTGTTTTTATTCTAAGAAGGTTTACTCCCTGGTATACAGCTGCCTACCCCCTTCGTAAGTGCAGGTCTTAAATGAGCTTCTTTCTCTGTTCCCTCACCACAATCCAGATTCTTTTGGGGAGTTACCAGTACAGTAAACATACCAGGAAGTACTTAATTTATTAAGCTACTGCTTTTCTTAATCTCAGTGGAGATATTTACTGATAAACAGCTACCTACGCAGCATGTTCATGTCGTTCCTAAATGAGCTTTTTTCTCTGTTCCCTCACCACAATCCAGATTCTTTTGGGGAGTTACCAGTACAGTAACCATACCAGGAAGTACTTAATTTATTAAGCTACGGCTTTTCTTAATCTCAGTGGAGATATTTACTGATAAACAGCTACCTACGCAGCATGTTCATGTCGTTCCTAAATGAGCTTTTATCTCTCTCCTCTCACCACAAATCAGAATCTTCTGAGGAGTTCCCCGTACATTATCCTTTCCCCTGTGTAATTACCTTAACAAGCTACAGCTGTTTTTATTCTCAGAAGGTTTACTCCCTGATAACAGCTGCCTACCTCCTTCGTAAGTGCAGGTCCTAAATGAGCATCTTTCTCTGTTCCCTCACCACAATCCAGATTCTTTTGGGGAATACCAGTACAGTAACCATACCAGGAAGTACTTAATTTATTAAGCTACTGCTTTTCTTAATCTCAGTGGAGATATTTACTGCTAAACAGCTTCCTACGCAGCATGTTCATGTCGTTCCTAAATGAGCTTTTTTTCTCTGTTCCCTCAGCATAATCCAGATTGTTTTGGGGAGTTACCATTACAGTATCCATACCAGGAAGTACTTAATTTATTAAGCTACTGTTTTCTTAATCTCAGTGGAGATATTTACTGAAAAACAGCAACGTATGCAACATGTTCATGTCGTTCTTAAATGAGCTTTTATCTCTCTCCCCTCACCACAAATCAGATTCTTCTAAGGAGTTCCCAGTACATTATTCTTTTCCCTGTGTAATTACCTTAACAGGATCCAGCTGTTTTTATTCTCAGAAGCGATACTCCCTGATAGACAGCTGCCTAACCCCTTCGTAAGTGGAGGTCCAAAATGAGCTATTTTCTCTGTTCCCTCACCACAATCCAGATTTTTTGGGGAGTTACCAGTACAGTAACCATACCAGGAAGTACTTAATTTATTAAGCTACTGCTTTTCTTAATCTCAGTGGAGATATTTACTGATAAACACCTACCTAAGCAGCATGTTCATGTCGTTCCTAAATGAGGTTTTATCTCTCTCGCCTCATCACAAATCAGATTCTTCTGTGGAGTTCCCAGTGCATTATCCTTTCCCCTGTGTAATTTCCTTAACAAGCTCCAGCTGTTTTTATTCTCAGAAGGTTTACTCCCTGATATAAAACTGCCTACCACCATCGTAAGTGCAGGTCTTAAATGAGCTTTTTTCTCTGTTCCCTCACCACAATCAGATTCTTTTCGGGAGTTACCAGTACAGTATCCATACTAGGAAGTACTTAATTTATTAAGCTACTGCTTTTCTTAATCTCAGTGGAGATATTTACTGATAAACAGCTACCTACGCAGCATGTTCATGTCGTTCCTAAATGAGCTTTTATCTCTCTCCCCTCACCACAAATCAGATTCTTCTGAGGTGTTCCCAGTACATTATCCTTTCCCCTGTGTAATTACCTTACAAGGTCCAGCTGTTTTTATTCTCAGAAGGTTTTCTCCCTGATATACCACTGACTACCCCCTTTGTAAGTGCAGGTCCTAAATGAGCTTTTTTCTCTGTTCCCTCACCACAATCCAGATTCTTTTGGGGAGTTACCAGTACAGTAACCATACCAGGAAGTACTTAATTTATTAAGCTACTACTTTTCTTAACTCAGTGGAGATATTTACTGATAAACAGCTACCTACGCAGCATGTTCATGTCGTTCCTAAATGAGCTTTTATCTCTCTGCCCTCACCACAAATCAGATTCTTCTGAGGAGTTCCCAGTACATTATCCTTCCCCCTGTGTAATTACCTTAACAAGATCCAGCTGTTTTTATTCTCAGAAGGTTTACTCCCTGGTCCTAAATGAGCTTTTTTCTCTGTTCCCTCACCACAATCCAGATTCTTTTGTGGAGTCACAGTACAGTAACCACACCAGGAAGCACTTAACTTATTAAGCTACTGCTTTTCTTAATCTCAGTGGAGATATTTACTGATAAACAGCTACCTACGCAGCATGTTCATGTCCTTCCTAAATGAGCTTTTATCTCCCTCCCCTCACCACAAATCAGATTCTTCTGAGGAGTTCCCAGTACATTATCCTTTCCTCTGTGTAATTACCTTAAGAAGCTCCAGCTGTTTTTATTCTCAGAAGGTTTACTCCCTGATATACAGCTGCCTACCCCCTTCGTTAGTCCAGGTCCTATATGAGCTTTTTTCTCTGTTCCCTCACCACAATCCAGATTCTTTTGGGGAGTTACCAGTACAGTAACCATACCATTAAGTACTTAATTTATTAAGCTACTGCTTTTCTTAATCTCAGTGGAGATATTTACTGATAAACAGCTACCTACGCAGCATGTTCATGTCGTTCCTAAATGAGCTTTTATCTCTCTCCCCTCACCACAAATCAGATTCTTCTGAGGAGTTCCCAGTACATTATCCTTTCCCCTGTGTAATTACCTAACAAGGTCCAGCTGTTTTTATTCTCAGAAGGTTTACTCCCTGATATACAAATGACTACCCCCTTCGAAAGTGCAGGTCCTAAATGAGCTTTTTTCTCTGTTCCCTCACCACAATCCAGATTCTTTTGGGGAGTTACCAGTATAGTAACCATTCCAGGAAGTACTTAATTTATTAAGCTATTGCTTTTCTTAACTCAGTGGAGATATTTACTGATAAACAGCTACCTACGCAGCATGTTCATGTCGTTCCTAAATGAGCTTTTATCTCTCTCCCCTCACCACAAATCAGATTCTTCTGAGGAGTTCCCAGTACATTATCCTTCCCCCTGTGTAATTACCTTAACAAGATCCAGCTGTTTTTATTCTCAGAAGGTTTACTCCCTGGTCCTAAATGAGTTTTTTCTCTGTTCGCTCACCACAATCCAGATTATTTTGTGGAGTCACAGTACAGTAACCAGACCAGGAAGCACTTAACTTATTAAGCTACTGCTTTTCTTAATCTCAGTGGAGATATTTACTGATAAACAGCTACCTAAGCAGCATGTTCATGTCGTTCCTAAATGAGCTTTTATCTCTGTCCCCTCACCACAAATCAGATTCTTCTGAGGAGTTCCCAGTACATTATCCTTTCCCCTGTGTAATTACCTTAACAAGCTACAGCTGTTTTTATTCTAAGAAGGTTTACTCCCTGGTATACAGCTGCCTACCCCCTTCGTAAGTGCAGGTCTTAAATGAGCTTTTTTCTCTGTTCTCTCACCACAATCCAGGTTCTTTTGGGGAGTTACCAGTACAGTAACCATACCAGGAAGTACTTAATTTATTAATCTACTGCTTTTCTTAATCTCAGTTTAGATATTTACTGATAAACAGCTACCTACGCAGCACGTTCATGTCGTTCCTAAATGATCTTTTTTCTCTGTTCCCTCACCACAATCCAGATTCTTTTGGGGAGTTTCCAGTACAGTGTCCATACCAGGAACTACTTAATTTATTAAGCTACTGCTTTTCTTAGTCTCAGTGGAGATATTTACTGATAAACAGCTACGTATGCAGCATGTTCATTTCGTTCATAAATGAGCTTTTATCTCTCTCCCCTCACCAAAAATCAGATTCTTCTGAGGAGTTCCCAGTACATTATCCTTTCCCCTGTGTAATTACCTTAACAAGCTCCAGCTGTTTTTATTCTCAGAAGGTTTACTCCCTGATATACCAATGCCTACCCCCTTCGTAAGTGCAGTCCTAAATGAGCTTTTTTCTCTCTTCCCTCACCACAATCCAGATTCTTTTGGGGAGTTACCAGTACAGTAACCATACCAGGAAGTACTTTATTTATTAAGCTACTTCTTTTCTTAATCTCAGTGGAGATATTTACTGATAAACAGCTACCTACGCAGCATATTCATGTCGTTCCTAAATGAGCTTTTATCTCTCTCCCGTCACCATTAATCAGATTCTTCTGAGGAGTTCCCAGTTCATTATCCTTTCCCCTGTGTAATTACCTTAACAAGCTCCAGTTGTTTTTATTCTCAGAATGTTTACTCCCTGATATACAGCTGCCTACCCCTCTGTAAGTGCAGGTCCTAAATGAGATTTTTCCTCTGTTCCCTCACCACAATCCAGATTCTTTTGGGGAGTTACCAGTATAGTAACCATACCAGGAAGTACTTAATTTATTAAGCTACTGCTTTTCTTAATCTCAGTGGAGATATTCACTGATAAACAGCTACCTACCTAGCATGTTCATGTCGTTCCTAAATGAGCTTTTATCTCTCTGCCCTCACCACAAATCAGATTCTTCTGAGGAGTTCCCAGTACATTATCCTTCCCCCTGTGTAATTACCTTAACAAGATCCAGCTGTTTTTATTCTCAGAAGGTTTACTCCCTGGTCCTAAATGAGCTTTTTTCTCTGTTCCCTCACCACAATCCAGATTCTTTTGTGGAGTCACAGTACAGTAACCACACCAGGAAGCACTTAACTTATTAAGCTACTGCTTTTCTTAATCTCAGTGGAGATATTTACTGATAAACAGCTACCTACGCAGCATGTTCATGTCCTTCCTAAATGAGCTTTTATCTCCCTCCCCTCACCACAAATCAGATTCTTCTGAGGAGTTCCCAGTACATTATCCTTTCCTCTGTGTAATTACCTTAAGAAGCTCCAGCTGTTTTTATTCTCAGAAGGTTTACTCCCTGATATACAGCTGCCTACCCCCTTCGTTAGTCCAGGTCCTATATGAGCTTTTTTCTCTGTTCCCTCACCACAATACAGATTCTTTTGGGGAGTTACCAGTACAGTAACCATACCATTAAGTACTTAATTTATTAAGCTACTGCTTTTCTTAATCTCAGTGGAGATATTTACTGATAAACAGCTACCTACGCAGCATGTTCATGTCGTTCCTAAATGAGCTTTTATCTCTCTCCCCTCACCACAAATCAGATTCTTCTGAGGAGTTCCCAGTACATTATCCTTTCCCTTGTGTAATTACCTAACAAGGTCCAGCTGTTTTTATTCTCAGAAGGTTTACTCCCTGATATACAAATGACTATCCCCTTCGTAAGTGCAGGTCCTAAATGAGCTTTTTTCTCTGTTCCCTCACCACAATCCAGATTCTTTTGGGGAGTTACCAGTACAGTAACCATTCCAGGAAGTCCTTAATTTATTAAGCTATTGCTTTTCTTAACTCAGTGGAGATATTTACTGATAAACAGCTACCTACGCAGCATGTTCATGTCGTTCCTAAATGAGCTTTTATCTCTCTCCCCTCACCACAAATCAGATTCTTCTGAGGAGTTCCCAGTACATTATCCTTCCCCCTGTGTAATTACCTTAACAAGATCCAGCTGTTTTTATTCTCAGAAGGTTTACTCCCTGGTCCTAAATGAGTTTTTTCTCTGTTCGCTCACCACAATCCAGATTCTTTTGTGGAGTCACAGTACAGTAACCAGACCAGGAAGCACTTAACTTATTAAGCTACTGCTTTTCTTAATCTCAGTGGAGATATTTACTGATAAACAGCTACCTACGCAGCATGTTCATGTCCTTCCTAAATGAGCTTTTATCTCCCTCCCCTCACCACAAATCAGATTCTTCTGAGGAGTTCCCAGTACATTATCCTTTCCTCTGTGTAATTACCTTAAGAAGCTCCAGCTGTTTTTATTCTCAGAAGGTTTACTCCCTGATATACAGCTGCCTACCCCCTTCGTTAGTCCAGGTCCTATATGAGCTTTTTTCTCTGTTCCCTCACCACAATCCAGATTCTTTTGGGGAGTTACCAGTACAGTAACCATACCATTAAGTACTTAATTTATTAAGCTACTGCTTTTCTTAATCTCAGTGGAGATATTTACTGATAAACAGCTACCTACGCAGCATGTTCATGTCGTTCCTAAATGAGCTTTTATCTCTCTCCCCTCACCACAAATCAGATTCTTCTGAGGAGTTCCCAGTACATTATCCTTCCCCCTGTGTAATTACCTTAACAAGATCCAGCTGTTTTTATTCTCAGAAGGTTTACTCCCTGGTCCTAAATGAGTTTTTTCTCTGTTCGCTCACCACAATCCAGATTCTTTTGTGGAGTCACAGTACAGTAACCAGACCAGGAAGCACTTAACTTATTAAGCTACTGCTTTTCTTAATCTCAGTGGAGATATTTACTGATAAACAGCTACCTAAGCAGCATGTTCATGTCGTTCCTAAATGAGCTTTTATCTCTGTCCCCTCACCACAAATCAGATTCTTCTGAGGAGTTCCCAGTACATTATCCTTTCCCCTGTGTAATTACCTTAACAAGCTACAGCTGTTTTTATTCTAAGAAGGTTTACTCCCTGGTATACAGCTGCCTACCCCCTTCGTAAGTGCAGGTCTTAAATGAGCTTTTTTCTCTGTTCTCTCACCACAATCCAGGTTCTTTTGGGGAGTTACCAGTACAGTAACCATACCAGGAAGTACTTAATTTATTAATCTACTGCTTTTCTTAATCTCAGTTTAGATTTTTACTGATAAACAGCTACCTACGCAGCACGTTCATGTCGTTCCTAAATGATCTTTTTTCTCTGTTCCCTCACCACAATCCAGATTCTTTGGGGAGTTTCCAGTACAGTGTCCATACCAGGAACTACTTAATTTATTAAGCTACTGCTTTTCTTAGTCTCAGTGGAGATATTTACTGATAAACAGTTACGTATGCAGCATGTTCATTTCGTTCATAAATGAGCTTTTATCTCTCTCCCCTCACCAAAAATCAGATTCTTCTGAGGAGTTCCCAGTACATTATCCTTTCCCCTGTGTAATTACCTTAACAAGCTCCAGCTGTTTTTATTCTCAGAAGGTTTACTGCCTGACATACCAATGCCTACCCCCTTCGTAAGTGCAGGTCCTAAATGAGCTTTTTTCTCTCTTCCCTCACCACAATCCAGATTCTTTTGGGGAGTTACCAGTACAGTAACCATACCAGGAAGTACTTTATTTATTAAGCTACTTCTTTTCTTAATCTCAGTGGAGATATTTACTGATAAACAGCTACCTACGCAGCATATTCATGTCGTTCCTAAATGAGCTTTTATCTCTCTCCCGTCACCATTAATCAGATTCTTCTGAGGAGTTCCCAGTTCATTATCCTTTCCCCTGTGTAATTACATTAACAAGCTCCAGTTGTTTTTATTCTCAGAATGTTTACTCCCTGATATACAGCTGCCTACCCCTCTGTAAGTGCAGGTCCTAAATGAGATTTTTCCTCTGTTCCCTCACCACAATCCAGATTCTTTTGGGGAGTTACCAGTATAGTAACCATACCAGGAAGTACTTAATTTATTAAGCTACTGCTTTTCTTAATCTCAGTGGAGATATTCACTGATAAACAGCTACCTACCCAGCATGTTCATGTCGTTCCTAAATGAGCTTTTATCTCTCTCCCCACACCACAAATCAGATTCTTCTGAGGAGTTCCCAGTACATTATCCTTTCCCCTGTGTAATTACCTTAACAAGCTTCAGCTGTTTTTATACTCCGAAGGTTTACTCCCTGATATACAGCTGCCTACACCCTTCGAAGTGCGGGTCCTAAATGAGCTTTTTTCTCTGTTCCCGCACCACAATACAGATTCTTTTGGGGAGTTACCAGTACAGTTACCATACCTGGAAGTACTTAATTTATTAAGCTACTGCTTTTCTTAATCTCAGTGGAGATATTTACTGATAAACAGCTACCTACGCAGCATGTTCATATCCTTCCTAAATGAGCTGTTATCTCTCTCCCCTCACCACAAATCAGATTCTTCTTAGGAGTTTCAAGTACATTATCCTTTCCCCTGTGTAATTACCTTAACAAGCTCCAGCTGTTTTTATTCTCAGAAGGTTTACTCCCTGATATACTGCTGCCTACCCCTTCGTAAGTGCAGGTTCTAAATGAGCTTTTTTTCTCTGTTCCATCACTACAATCCAGATTCTTTTGGGGAGTTTCCAGTACAGTAACCATACCAGGAAGTACTTAATTTATTAAGCTACTGCTTTTCTTAATCTCAGTGGAGATATTTACTGATAAACAGGTACCTACGCAGCATGTTCATGTCCTTCCTAAATGAGCTTTTATCTCTCTCCCCTCACCACAAATCAGATTCTTCTGAGGAGTTCCCAGTACATTATCCTTTCCCCTGTGTAATTACCTTAACAAGCTCCAGCTGTTTTTATTCTCTGAAGGTTGACTCCCTTATATACAGCTGCCTATCCCCTTCGTAAGTGCAGGTCCTAAATGAGCTTTTTTCTCTGTTCCCTCACCACAATCCAGATTCTTTTGGGGAGTTACCAGTACAGTAACCATAACAGGAAGTACTTAATTTATTAAGCTACTGCTTTTCTTAATCTCAGTGGAGATATTTACTGATAAACAGCTACCTACGCAGCATGTTCATGTCGTTCCTAACTGAGCTTTTATCTCTCTCCCCTCACCACAAATCAGATTCTTCTGAGGAGTTCCCAGTACATTATCCTTTCCCCTGTGTAATTACCTTCACAATCTCCAGTTGTTTTTATTCTCAGAAGGTTTGCTCCCTGATATACAGCTGCCTACCCCTTTCGTAAGTGCAGATCATAAATGAGCTTTTTTCTCTGTTCCCTCACCACAATCCATATTCATTTGGGGAGTTACCAGTACAGTAACCATACCAGGAAGTACTTAATTTATTAAGCTACTGCTTTTCTTAATCTCAGTGGAGATATTTGCTGATAAACAGCTACCTACGCAGCATGTTCATGTCGTTCCTAAATGAGCTTTTTTTCTCTGTTCCCTCAGCATAATCCAGATTCTTTTGGGGAGTTACCATTACAGTATCCATACCAGGAAGTACTTAATTTATTAAGCTACTGTTTTCTTAATCTCAGTGGAGATATTTACTGATAAACAGCAACGTATGCAGCATGTTCATGTCGTTCTTAAATGAGCTTTTATCTCTCTCCCCTCACCACAAATCAGATTCTTCTAAGGAGTTCCCAGTACATTATTCTTTCCCCTGTGTAATTACCTTAACAGGCTCCAGCTGTTTTTATTCTCAGAAGCGATACTCCCTGATAGACAGCTGCCTAACCCCTTCGTAAGTGGAGGTCCTAAATGAGCTATTTTCTCTGTTCCCTCACCACAATCCAGATTTTTTGGGGAGGTACCAGTACAGTAACCATACCAGGAAGTACTTAATTTTTTAAGCTACTGCTTTTCTTAATCTCAGTGGAGATATTTACTGATAAACACCTATCTAAGCAGCATGTTCATGTCGTTCCTAAATGAGGTTTTATCTCTCTCGCCTCATCACAAATCAGATTCTTCTGTGGAGTTCCCAGTGCATTATCCTTTCCCCTGTGTAATTACCTTAACAAGCTCCAGCTGTTTTTATTCTCAGAAGGTTTACTCCCTGATATAAAACTGCCTACCACCTTCGTAAGTGCAGGTCCTAAATGAGCTTTTTTCTCTGTTCCCTCACCACAATCCAGATTCTTTTCGGGAGTTACCAGTACAGTATCCATACTAGGAAGTACTTAATTTATTAAGCTACTGCTTTTCTTAATCTCAGTGGAGATATTTACTGATAAACAGCTACCTACGCAGCATGTTCATGTCCTTCCTAAATGAGCTTTTATCTCTGTCCCCTCACCACAAATCAGATTCTTCTGAGGAGTTCCCAGTACATTATCCTTTCCCCTGTGTAATTACCTTAACAAGCTACAGCTGTTTTTATTCTAAGAAGGTTTACTCCCTGGTATACAACTGCCTACCCCCTTCGTAAGTGCAGGTCTTAAATGAGCTTTTTTCTGTGTTCTCTCACCAAAATCGAGGTACTTTTGGGGAGTTACCAGTACAGTAACCATACCAGGAAGTACTTAATTTATTAATCTACTGCTTTTCTTAATCTCAGTTTAGATATTTACTGATAAACAGCTACCTACGCAGCACGTTCATGACGTTCCTAAATGACCTTTTTATCTGTTCCCTCACCACAATCCAGATTCTTTTGGGAGTTTCCAGTACAGTGTCCATACCAGGACCTACTTAATTTATTAAGCTACTGCTTTTCTTAATCTCAGTGGAGATATTTACTGATAAACAGCTACGTATGCAGCATGTTCATTTCGTTCATAAATGAGCTTTTATCTCTCTCCCCTCACCAAAAATCAGATTCTTCTGAGGAGTTCCCAGTACATTATCCTTTCCCCTGTGTAATTACCTTAACAAGCTCCAGCTGTTTTTATTCTCAGAAGGTTTACTCCCTGATATACCAATGCCTACCCCCTTCGTAAGTGCAGGTCCTAAATGAGCTTTTTTCTCTCTTCCCTCACCACAATCCAGATTCTTTTGGGGAGTTACCAGTACAGTAAACATACCAGGAAGTACTTTATTTATTAAGCTACTGCTTTTCTTAATCTCAGTGGAGATATTTACTGATAAACAGCTACCTACGCAGCATATTCATGTCGTTCCTAAATGAGCTTTTATCTCTCTCCCGTCACCATTAATCAGATTCTTCTGAGGAGTTCCCAGTTCATTATCCTTTCCCCTGTGTAATTACCTTAACAAGCTCCAGTTGTTTTTGTTCTCAGAATGTTTACTCCCTGATATACAGCTGCCTACCCCTCTGTAAGTGCAGGTCCTAAATGAGATTTTTCCTCTGTTCCCTCACCACAATCCAGATTCTTTTGGGGAGTTACCAGTATAGTAACCATACCAGGAAGTACTTAATTTATTAAGCTACTGCTTTTCTTAATCTCAGTGGAGATATTCACTGATAAACAGCTACCTACGCAGCATGTTCATGTCGTTCCTAAATGAGCTTTTATCTCTCTCCCCTCACCACAAATCAGATTCTTCTGAGGAGTTCCCAGTACATTATCCTTTCCCGTGTGTAATTACTTTAACAAGCTCCAGCTGTTTTTATTCTCAGAAGGTTTACTCCCTGATATACAGCTGCCTACCCCCTTCGTAAGTGCAGGTCCTATATGAGCTTTTTTCTCTGTTCCCTCAGCATAATCCAGATTCTTTTGGGGAGTTACCAGTACAGTAACCATACCAGGAAGTACTTAATTTATTAAGCTACCGCTTTTCTTAATCTCAGTGGAGATATTTACTGATAAACAGCTACCTACGCAGCATGTTCATGTCGTTCCTAAATGAGCTTTCATCTCTCTCCCCTCACCACAAATCAGATTCTTCTGAGGAGTTCCCAGTACATTATCCTTTCCCCTGTGTAATTACCTAAACAAGCTCCAGCTGTTTTTATTCTCAGAAGGTTTACTCCCTGATATACAGCTGCCTACCCTCTTCGAAAGTGCAAGTCCTAAATGAGCTTTTTTCTCTGTTCCCTCACCACAATCCAGATTCTTTAGGGGAGTTAACAGTACATTATCCTTTCTCCTGTGTAATTACCTTAAAAAGCTCCAGCTGTTTTTATTCTCAGAAGGTTTACTCCCTGATATACAGCCTCCTACCCCCTTCGTAAGTGCAGGTCCTAAATGAGCTTTTTTCTCTGTTCCCTCACCACAATCCAGATTCTTTTGGGAGTTACCCGTACAGTAACCATTCCAGGAAGTACTTAAATTATTAAGCTACTGCTTTTCTTAATCTCAGTGGAGATATTTACAGATAAACAGATACCTACGCAGCATGTTCATGTCGTTCTTAAATGAGCTTTTATCTCTCTCCCCTCACGACAAATCAGATTCTTCTGAGGAGTTCCCAGTACATTATCATTTGCCCTGTTTAGTTACCTTAACAAGCTCCAGCTGTTTTTATTCTCAGAAGGTTTACTCCCTGATATACAGCTGCCTACCCCCTTCGTAAGTGCAGGTCCTAAATGAGCTTTTTTCTCTGTTCCCTCACCACAATCCAGATTCTTTTGGGGAGTTACAAGTACAGTAATCATACCAGGAAGTACTTAATTTATTAAGCTACTGCTTTTCTTAATCTCAGTGGAGATATTTACTGATAAACAGCTACCTACGCAGCATGTTCATGTCGTTCCTAAATGAGCTTTTTTCTCTGTTCCTTCACCACAATCCAGATTCTTTTGGGGAGTTACCAGTACAGTATCCATTCCAGGAAGTACTTAATTTATTAAGCTACTGCTTTTCTTAATCTCAGTGGAGATATTTACTGATAAACAGCTACGTATGCATCATGTTCATGTCGTTAATAAATGAGCTATTATCTCTCTCCCCTCACCACAAATCAGATTCATCTGAGGAATTCCCAGTACATTATCCTTTCCCCTGTGCAATTACCTTAACAAGTTCCAGCTGTTTTTATTCTCAGAAGGTTTACTCCCTGATATATGGCTGCCTACCCCCTTCGTAAGTGCAGGTCCTAAATGAGCTTTTTTCTCTGTTCCCTCACCACAATCCAGATTCTTTTGGGGAGTTACCAGTACATTATCCATACCATTAAGTACTTAATTTATTAAGCTACTGCTTTTCTTAATCTCAGTGGAGATATTTACTGATAAACAGCTACCTACGCAGCATGTTCATGTCGTTCTTAAATGAGCTTTTATCTCTCTCCCCTCATGACAAATCAGATTCTTCTGTGGAGTTCCAAGTACATTATCCTTTACCCTGTGTAATTACCTTAACAAGCTCCAGCTGTTTTTATTCTCAGAAGGTTTACTCCCTGATATACAACTGCCTACCCCCTTCGTAAGTGCAGGTCCTAAATGAGCTTTTTTCTCTGTTCCCTCACCACAATCCAGATTCTTTTCTGGAGTTACCAGTACAGTAACCATACCAGGAAGTACTTAATTTATTAAGCTACTGCTTTTCTTAATCTCAGTGGATGTATTTACTGATAAACAGCTACGTACGCAGCATGTTCCTGTCGTTCCTAAATGAGCTTTTATCTCTCTCCCCTCACGACAAATCAGATTCTTCTGTGGAGTTCCCAGTACATTATACTTTCCCCCTTGTAATTACCTTAACAAGCTCCAGCTGTTTTTATTCTCAGAAGGTTTTACTCCCTGATATAACAGCTGCCTACCCCCTCGTAAGAGCATGGTCCTAAATGAGCTTTTTTCTCTGTTTCCTCACCAAAATCAGATTCTTCTTGGGGAGTTACCCAGTACATTATCCTTTCCAGTGAATTACCTTAACATTACGCTACTGCTTTTTATCTCAGTGGAGATATTTACTCCCTGATAAACAGCTACGTATGCAGCATGTTCATGTCATTCATAAATGAGCTTTTTTCTCTCCCCTCACCACAAATCAGATTCTTCTGGGAGTTACCAGTACTTTATCCATACCCCTGGAAGTACTTAATTTATTAGCTACTGCTTTTCTTAATTCTCAGAGATATTACTGATAAACAGCTACCTACCCCCTTCGTAAGTGCAGGTCCTAAATGAGCTTTTTTCTCTGTTCCCTCACCACAATCCAGATTCTTTTGGGGAGTTACCAGTACAGTAATCATACCAGGAAGTACTTAATTTATTAAGCTACTGCTTTTCTTAATCTCAGTGGAGATAGTTACTGATAAACAGCTACCTACGCAGCATGTTCATGTCGTTCCTAAATGAGCTTTTTTCTCTGTTCCTTCACCACGATCCAGATTCTTTTGGGGAGTTACCAGTACAGTATCCATACCAGGAAGTACTTAATTTATTAAGCTACTGCTTTTCTTAATCTCAGTGGAGATATTTACTGATAAACAGCTACGTATGCAGCATGTTCATATCGTTAATAAATGAGCTATTATCACTCTCCCCTCACCACAAATCAGATTCTTCTGAGGATTTCCCAGTACATTATCCTTTCCCCTGTGCAATTACCTTAACAAGTTCCAGCTGTTTTTATTCTCAGAAGGTTTACTCCCTGATATACAGCTGCCTAACCCCTTCGTAAGTGCAGGTCCTAAATGAGCTTTTTTCTCTGTTCCCTCACCACAATCCAGATTCTTTTGGGGAGTTACCAGTACATTATCCATACCAGGAAGTACTTAATTTATTAAGCTACTGCTTTTCTTAATCTCAGTGGAGATATCTACTGATAAACAGCTACAAACGCAGCATGTTCATGTCGTTCATAAATGAGCTATTATCTCTCTCCCCTCACCACAAATCAGATTCTTCTGAGGAGTTCCCAGTACATTATCCTTTCCCCTGTGTATTTACCTTTACAAGCTCCAGCTGTTTTTATTCTCAGAAGCTTTACTCCCTGATATACAGCTGCCTACCCCCTTCGTAAGTGCAGTCCTAAATGAGCTTTTATCTCTCTCCCTCACCACAATCAGATTCTTCTGAGGAGTTCCCAGTATTATCCTTTCAAGTGAATTACTTAACAAGCTCCACTGTTTTTGAATTCTCAGTGGAGATATTTACTCCCTGATATACAGCTGCCTACCCCATGTAAGTGCAGGTCCTTAAATGAGATTTTTCTCTGTTCCCTCATCACAATCCAGATTCTTTTGGGAGTTACCAGTACAGTATCCATACCAGGAAGTACTTAATTTATTAAGCTCCAGCTGTTTTTAATCTCAGTGGAGATATTACTGATAAACAGCTACCTACGCAGCATGTTCATGTCGTTCCTAAATGAGCTTTTTCTCTTTGTTCCCTCACCACAAATCAGATTCTTTTGGGGAGTTCCCAGTACATTATCCTTTCCAGTGAAGTACTTAATTTATTAAGCTCCACTGTTTTTATTCTCAGAAGGTTTTACTCCCTGATAAACAGCTGCCTACCTGCATGTTCATGCGTTCCTAAATGAGCTTTTTCTCTCTCCCTCATCACAATCCAGATTCTTTTAGGAGTTCCCAGTACATTATCCTTTCCCCTGTGTAATTACCTTAACAAAGCTACAGCTGTTTTTATTCTCAGAAAGTTTACTCCCTGGTATACAGCTGCCTACCCCCTTCGTAAGTGCAGGTCCTAAATGAGCTTTTTTCTCTGTTCCCTCACCACAATCCAGATTCTTTTGGGGAGTTACCAGTACAGTAACCATACCAGGAAGTACTTAATTAATTAAGCTACTGCTTTTCAAAATCTCAGTTGAGATATCTACTGATAAACAGCTACCTACCCAGCATGTTCATGTCGTTCCTAAATGAGCTTTTATCTCTCTCCCCTCACGACAAATCAGATTCTTCTGTGGAGTTCCCAGTACATTATCCTTTCCCCTGTGTAATTACCTTTACAAGCTCCAGCTGTTTTTATTCTCAGAAGGTTTACGCCCTGATATACAGCTGCCTAACCCCTTCGTAAGTGCAGGTCCTAAATGAGCTTTTTTCTCTGTTCCCTCACCACAATCTAGATTCTTTTGGGGAGTTACCAGTACAGTAACCATACCAGGAAGTACTTAATTTATTAAGCTACTGCTTTTCTTAATCTCAGTGGAGATAGTTACTGATAAACAGCTACCTACTCAGCATGTTCATGTCGTTCCTAAATGAGCTTCTTTCTCTCTTCTTCACCACAATCCAGATTCTTTTGGGGAGTTACCAGTACAGTATCCATACCAGGAAGTACTTAATTTATTAAGCTACTGCTTTTCTTAATCTCAGTGGAGATATTTACTGATAAACAGCTACGTATGCAGCATGTTCATGTCGTTAATAAATGAGCTATTATCTCTCTCCCCTCACCACAAATCAGATTCTTCTGAGGATTGCCCAGTACATTATACTTTCCCCTGTGCAATTACCTTAACAAGTTCCAGCTGTTTTTATTCTCAGAAGGTTTACTCCCCGATATACAGCTGCCTACCCCCTTCGTAAGTGCAGGTCCTAAATGAGCTTTTTTCTCTGTTCCCTCACCACAATCCAGATTCTTTTGGGGAGTTACCAGTACATTACCCATACCAGGAAGTACTTAATTTATTAAGCTACTGCTTTTCTTAATCTCAGTGGAGATATTTACTGATAAACAGCTACCTACGCAGCATGTTCATGTCGTTCATAAATGAGCTTTTATCTCTCTCCCCTCACCACAAATCAGATTCTTCTGAGGAGTTCCAGTACATTATCCTTTCCCCTGTGTATTACCTTAACAAGCTCCAGCTGTTTTTATTCTCAGAAGGTTTACTCCCTGATATACAGCTGCCTACCCCCTTCGTAAGTGCAGGTCCTAAATGAGCTTTTTTCTCTGTTCCCTACCACAATCCAGATTCTTTTGGGGAGTTACCAGTACAGTAACCATACCAGGAAGTACTTAATTTATTAAGCTACTGCTTTTCTTAATCTCAGTGGAGATATTTACTGATAAACAGCTACGTACGCAGCATGTTCATGTCGTTCCTAAATGAGCTTTTATCTCTCTCCCCTCACACAAATCAGATTCTTCTGAGGAGTTCCCAGTACATTATCCTTTCCCCTGTGTAATTACCTTAACAAGCTCCAGCTGTTTTTATTCTCAGAAGGTTTACTCCCTGATATACAGCTGCCTACCCCCTTCGTAAGTGCAGGTCCTAAATGAGCTTTTTTCTCTGTTCCCTCACCACAATCCAGATTCTTTTGGGGAGTTACCAGTACAGTAACAATACCAGGAAGTACTTAATTTATTAAGCTACTGCTTTTCTTAATCTCAGTGGAGATATTTACTGATAAACAGCTACCTACGCAGCATGTTCATGTCGTTCATAAATGAGCTTTTATCTCTCTCCCCTCACGACATATCAGATTCTTCTGAGGAGTTCCCAGTACATTATCATTTCCCCTGTGTAATTACCTTAACAAGCTCCAGCTGTTTTTATTCTCAGAAGGTTTACTTCCTGATATACAGCTGCCTACCCCCTTCGTAAGTGCAGGTCCTAAATGAGCTTTTTCTCTGTTCCCTCACCACAATCCAGATTCTTTTGGGGAGTTACCAGTACAGTAACCATACCAGGAAGTACTTAATTTATTAAGCTTCTGCTTTTCTTAATCTCAGCGGAGATATTACTGATAAACAGCTACCTATGCAGCATGTTCATGTCGTTCCTAAATGAGCTTTTTTCTCTGTTCCCCTCACGACAAATCCAGATTCTTTTGGGGAGTTACCAGTACATTATCCATACCAGGAAGTACTTAATTTATTAAGCTACTGCTTTTCTTAATCTCAGTGGAGATATTACTGATAAACAGCTGCCTACACCCTTATAAGTGCAGTCCTAAATGAGCTATTATTTCTATCTCCCCTCACCACAAATCAGATTCTTCTTGGGAGTTTCCCAGTACATTATCCTTTCCCCTGTGAATACTTAATTTATTAAGCTACTGTTTTTATTCTCAGAAGGTTTACTCCCTGATATACAGCTGCCTAACCCCTTCGTAAGTGCAGGTCCTAAATGAGCTTTTTTCTCTGTTCCCTCACCACAATCCAGATTCTTTTGGGGAGTTACCAGTACATTATCCATTTCCAGGAATTACTTAATTTAAGCTACTGCTTTTCTTAATCTCAGTGGAGATATTACTGATAAACAGCTACCTACCAGCCCTGTCGTAAGTGGAGGTCCTAAATGAGCTTTTTTCTCTGTTCCCTCAGCAAAATTCAGATTTTTTGGGGAGTTACCAGTACAGTAAGCATACCAGGAAGTACTTAATTTATTAAGCTACTGCTTTTCTTAATGTCAGTGGAGATATTTACTGATAAACAGCTACCTACGCAGCATGTTCATGTCGTTCCTAAATGAGCTTTTTTCTCTGTTCCCTCACCACAATCCAGATTCTTTTGGGGAGTTACCAGTACAGTATCCATACCAGGAAGTACTTAATTTATTAAGCTACTGCTTTTCTTAATCTCAGTGGAGATATTTACTGATAAACAGCTACCTACGCAGCATGATCATGTCGTTCCTAAATGAGCTTTTATCTCTCTCCCCTCACCACAAATCAGATTCTTCTGAGGAGTTCCCAGTACATTATCCTTTCCCCTGTGTAATTACCTTAACAAGCTGCAGCTGTTTTTATTCTCAGAAGGTTTACTCCCTGATATACAGCTGCCTACCGCCTTCGTAAGTGCAGGTCCTAAATGTGCTTTTTTCTCAGTTCCCTCACCACGATCCAGATTCTATTGGGAGTTACCAGTACAGTATCCATAGCAGGAAGTATTTAATTTATTAAGCTACTGCTTTTCTTCATCTCAGTGGAGATATTTACTGATAAACAGCTATGTATGCAGCATGTTCATGTCGTTCCTAAATGAGCTTTTATCTCTCTTCCCTCACTAAAAATCAGATTCTTCTGAGGAGTTCCCAGTACATTATCCTTTCCCCTGTGTAATTACCTTAACAACTCCAGCTGTTTTTATTCTCAGAAGGTTTACTCCCTAATATACATCTGCCTACCCCTTCGTAAGTGCAGGTCCTAAATGAGCTTTTTCTCTGTTCCCTCACCACAATCCAGATTCTTTTGGGGAGTTACCAGTACAGTAACCATACTAGGAAGTACTTAATTTATTAAGCTACTGCTTTTCTTAATCTCAGTGGAGATATTTACTGATAAACAGCTACCTACGCAGCATGTTCATGTCGTTCCTAAATGAGCTTTTATCTCTCTCCCTCACCACAAATCAGATTCTTCTGAGGAGTTCCCAGTACATTATCCTTTCCCCTGTGTAATTACCTTAACAAGCTCCAGCTTTTTTTATTCTCAGAAGGATTACTCCTGATATACAGCTGCCTACCCCCTTCGTAAGTGCAGGTCCTAAATGAGCTTTTTTCTCTGTTCCCTCACCACAATCCAGATTCTTTTGGGGTGTTACCAGTACAGTATCCATACTAGGAAGTACTTAATTTATTAAGCTACTGCTTTTCTTAATCTCAGAGGAGATATTTACTGATAAACAGCTATGTATGCAGCATGTTCATATCGTTCCTAAATGAGCTTTTATCTCTCTCCCCTGACCACAAATCA
Source organism: Perognathus longimembris pacificus (assembly GCF_023159225.1). Classification (NCBI taxonomy): domain Eukaryota; kingdom Metazoa; phylum Chordata; class Mammalia; order Rodentia; family Heteromyidae; genus Perognathus; species Perognathus longimembris. The sequence goes on along the minus strand of NW_025956810.1, from coordinate 9,826 downwards.
GATTCTTCTGAGGAGTTCCCAGTACATTATCCTTTCCCCTGTGTAATTACCTTAACAAGCTCCAGCTGTTTTTATTCTCAGAAGGTTTCCTCCGTGATATACAGCTGCCTACCCCCTTCGTAAGTGCAGTTCCTAAATGAGCTTTTTTCTCTGTTCCCTCACCACAATCCAGATTCTTTTGGGGAGTTACCAGTACAGTATCCATACCAGGAAGTACTTAGTTTATTACGCTACTGCTTTTCTTAATCTCAGTGGAGATATTTACTGTTAAACAGCTACGTATGCAGCATGTTCATGTCGTTCCTAAATGAGCTATTATCTCTCTCCCATCACCACAAATCAGATTCTTCTGAGGAGTTCCCAGTACATTATCCTTTCCCCTGTGTAATTACCTTAACAAGCTTCAGCTGTTTTTATTCTCAGAAGCGATACTCCATGATATACAGCTGCCTACTCCCTTCGTAAGTGCAGGTCATAAATGAGCTTTTTTCTCTGTTCCCTCACCACAATCCAGATTCTTTTGGGGAGTTACCAGTACAGTAACCATACCAGGAAGTACTTAATTTATTAAGCTACTGCTTTTCTTAATCTCAGTGGAGATATTTACTGATAAACAGCTACCTACGCAGCATATTCATGTCGTTCCTAAATGAGCTTTTATCTCTCTCCCCTCACCACAAATCAGATTCTTCTGAGGAGTTACCAGTACATTATCATTTCCCCTGTGTAATTACCTTAACAAGCTCCATCTGTTTTTATTCTCAGAAGGTTTACTCCCTGATATACAGCTGCCTACCCGCTTCGTAAGTGCAGGTTCTAAATAAGCTTTTTTCTCTGTTCCCTCACCACAATCCAGATTCTTTTGGGGAGTTACCAGTACAGTAACCATCCCAGGAAGTACTTAATTTATTAAGCTACTGCTTTTCTTAATCTCAGTTGAGATATTTACTGATAAACAGCTACCTACGCAGCATGTTCATGTCATTCCTAAATGAGCTCTTTTCTCTGTTCCCTCACCACAATCCACATTCTTTTGGGGAGTTTCCAGTACAGTATCCATAGCAGGAAGTACTTAATTTATAAAGCTACTGTTTTTCTTAATCTCAGTGGAGATATTTACTGATAAACAGCTACCTACGCAGCATGTCCATGTCGTTCCTAAATGAGCTTTTATCTCTCTACCCTCACCACAAATCACATTCTTCTGAGGAGTTCCCAGTACATTATCCTTTCCCCTGTGTAATTACCTTAACAAGCTCCAGCTGTTTTTATTCTCAGAAGGTTTACTCCCTGATATACAGCTGCCTACCCCCTTCGTAAGTGCAGGTCCTAAATGAGCTTTTTTCTCTGTTCCCTCACCACAATCCAGATTCTTTTGGGGAGTTACCAGTATAGTAACCATACCAGGAAGTACTTAATTTATTAAGCTACTGCTTTTCTTAATCTCAGTGGAGATATTTACTGATAAACAGCTCCCTACGCAGCATGTTCATGTCGTTCTTAAATGAGCTTTTATCTCTCTCCCCTCACCACAAATCAGATTCTTCTGAGGAGTTCCCAGTACATTATCCTTTCCCCTGTGTAATTACCTTAACAAGCTACAGGTGTTTTTATTCTCAGAAGGTTTACTCCCTGATATACAGCTCCCTACCCCCTTCGTAAGTTCCGGTCCTAAATGAGCTTTTTTCTCTGTTCCCTCACCACAATCCAGATTCTTCTGGGGAGTTACAAGTACAATAACCATACCAGGAAGTACTTAGTTTATTAATCTACTGCTTTTCTTAATCTCAGCGGAGATATTTACTGATAAACAGCTACCTACGCAGCATGTTCATGTCGTTCCTAAATGAGCTTTTATCTCTCTCCCCTCACGACAAATCAGATTCTTCTGAGGAGTTCCCAGTACATTATCCTTTCCCCTGTGTAATTACCTTAACAAGCTCCAGCTGTTTTTATTCTCAGAAGGTTTACTCCCTGATATACAGCTGCCTACCCCCTTCGTAAGTGGAGGTCCTAAATGAGCTTTTTTCTCTGTTCCCTCAGCAAAATTCAGATTTTTTGGGGAGGTACCAGTACAGTAAGCATACCAGGAAGTACTTAATTTATTAAGCTACTGCTTTTCTTAATCTCAGTGGAGATATTTACTGATAAACAGCTACCTACGCAGCATGTTCATGTCGTTCCTAAATGAGCTTTTTTCTCTGTTCCCTCACCACAATCCAGATTCTTTTGGGGAGTTACCAGTACAGTATCCATACCAGGAAGTACTTAATTTATTAAGCTACTGCTTTTCTTAATCTCAGTGGAGATATTTACTGATAAACAGCTATGTATGCAGCATGTTCATGTCGTTCCTAAATGAGCTTTTTTCTCTGTTCCCTCACCACAATCCAGATTCTTTTGGGGAGTTACCAGTACAGTATCCATAGCAGGAAGTATTTAATTTATTAAGCTACTGCTTTTCTTAATCTCAGTGGAGATATTTACTGATAAACAGCTATGTATGCAGCATGTTCATGTCGTTCCTAAATGAGCTTTTATCTCTCTTCCCTCACTAAAAATCAGATTCTTCTGAGGAGTTCCCAGTACATTATCCTTTCCCTGTGTAATTACCTTAACAAGCTCCAGCTGTTTTTATTCTCAGAAGGTTTACTCCCTAATATACATCTGCCTACCCCCTTCGTAAGTGCAGGTCCTAAATGAGCTTTTTTCTCTGTTCCCTCACCACAATCCAGATTATTTTGGGGAGTTACCAGTACAGTAACCATACCAGGAAGTACTTAATTTATTAAGCTACTGCTTTTCTTTATCTCAGTGGAGATATTTACTGATAAACAGCTACCTACGTAGCATGTTCATGTCGTTCCTAAATGAGCTTTTATCTCTCTCCCCTCACCACAAATCAGATTCTTCTGAGGAGTTCCCAGTACATTATCCTTTCCCCTGTGTAATTACCTTAACCAGTTCCAGCTGTTTTTATTCTCAGAAGGGATACTCCCTGATATACAGCTGCCTACCCCCTTCGTAAGTGCAGGTCCTAAATGAGCTTTTTTCTCTGTTCCATCACCACAATCCAGATTCTTTTGGGGAGTTACCAGTAGAGTAACCATACTAGGAAGTACTTAATTTATTAAGCTACTGCTTTTCTTAATCTCAGTGGAGATATTTACTGATAAACAGCTACCTACGCAGCATGTTCATGTCGTTCCTAAATGAGCTTTTATCTCTCTCCCCTCACCACAAATCAGATTCTTCTGAGGAGTTCCCAGTACATTATCCTTTCCCCTGTGTAATTACCTTAACAAGCTCCAGCTTTTTTTATTCTCAGAAGGATTACTCCCTGATATACAGCTGCCTACCCCCTTCGTAAGTGCAGGTCCTAAATGAGCTTTTTTCTCTGTTCCCTCACCACAATCCAGATTCTTTTGGGGTGTTACCAGTACAGTATCCATACTAGGAAGTACTTAATTTATTAAGCTACTGCTTTTCTTAATCTCAGAGGAGATATTTACTGATAAACAGCTATGTATGCAGCATGTTCATATCGTTCCTAAATGAGCTTTTATCTCTCTCCCCTGACCACAAATCAGATTCTTCTGAGGAGTTCCCAATACATTATCCTTTCCCCTGTGTAATTAAATTACAAGCTCCAGCTGTTTTTATTCTCAGAAGGCTTACGCCCTGATATACAGCTGCCTACCCCCTTCGTAAGTGCAGGTCCTAAATGAGCTTTTTTCTCTGTTCCCTCACCAAAATCCAGATTCTTTCGGGGAGTTACCAGTACAGTTATCATACCAGGAAGTACTTAATTTATTAAGCTACTGCTTTTCTTAATCTCAGTGGAGATAGTTACTGATAAACAGCTACCTAAGCAGCATGTTCATGTCGTTCCTAAATGAGCTTTTTTCTCTGTTCCTTCACCACAATCCAGATTCTTTTGGGGAGTTACCAGTACAGTATCCATACCAGGAAGTACTTAATTTATTAAGCTACTGCTTTTCTTAATCTCAGTGGAGATATTTACTGATAAACAGCTACGTATGCAGCATGTTCATGTCGTTAATAAATGAGCTATTATCTCTCTCCCCTCACCACAAATCAGATTCTTCTGAGGAGTTCCCAGTACATTATCCTTTCCCCTGTGCAATTACCTTAACAAGTTCCAGCTGTTTTTATTCTCAGAAGGTTTACTCCCCGATATACAGCTGCCTACACCCTTCGTAAGTGCAGGTCCTAAATGAGCTTTTTTCTCTGTTCCCTCACCACAATCCAGATTCTTTTGGGGAGTTACCAGAATATTATCCATACCAGGAAGTACTTAATTTATTAAGCTTCTGCTTTTCTTAATCTCAGTGTAGATATTTACTGATAAACAGCTACCTATGCAGCAAGTTCATGTCGTTCCTAAATGAGCTTTTATCTCTCTCCCCTCAACAAAATTCAGATTCTTCTGAGGAGTTCCCAGTACATTATCCTTTCCCCTGTGTAATTACCTTAACAAGCTCCAGCTGTTTTTATTCTCAGAAGGTTTACTCCCTGATATACAGCTGCCTACCCCCTTCGTAAGTGCAGGTCCTAAATGAGCTTTTTTTCTCTGTTCCCTCACCACAATCCAGATTCATTTGGGGAGTTACCAGTACAGTAACCATACCAGGAAGTACTTAATTAATTAAGCTACTGCTTTTCAAAATCTCAGTTGAGATATCTACTGATAAACAGCTACCTACCCAGCATGTTCATGTCGTTCCTAAATGAGCTTTTATCTCTCTCCCCTCACGACAAATCAGATTCTTCTGTGGAGTTCCCAGTACACTATCCTTTCCCCTGTGTAATTACCTTAACAAGCTCCAGCTGTTTTTATTCTCAGAAGGTTTACTCCCTGATATACAGCTGCCTACCCCCTTCGTAAGTGCAGGTCCTAAATGAGCTTTTTTCTCTGTTCCCTCACCACAATCCAGATTCTTTTGGGGAGTTACCAGTACAGTATCCATACCAGGAAGTACTTGATTTATTACGCTACTGCTTTTCTTAATCTCAGTGGAGATATTTACTGATAAACAGCTACGTATGCAGCATGTTCATGTCGTTCCTAAATGAGCTTTTATCTCTCTCCCCTCACCACAAATCAGATTCTTCTGAGGAGTTCCCAGTACATTATTCTTTCCCCTGTGTAATTACCTTTACAAGCTCCAGCTGTTTTTATTCTCAGAAGGTTTACGCCCTGATATACAGCTGCCTACCCCCTTCGTAAGTGCAGGTCCTAAATGAGCTTTTTTCTCTGTTCCCTCACCACAATCCAGATTCTTTTGGGGAGTTATCAGTACAGTAACCATAACAGGAAGTACTTAAATTATTAAGCTACTGCTTTTCTTAATCTCAGTGGAGATAGTTACTGATAAACAGCTACCTACGCAGCATGTTCATGTCGTTCCTAAATGAGCTTTTTTCTCTCTTCCTTCACCACAATCCAGATTCTTTTGGGAGTTAACAAGTACAGTATCCATACCAGGAAGTACTTAATTTATTAATCTACTGCTTTTCTTAATCTCAGTGGAGATATTTACTGATAAACAGCTACGTATGCAGCATGTTCATGTCGTTAATAAATGAGCTATTATCTCTCTCCCCTCACCACAAATCAGATTCTTCTGAGGATTTCCCAGTACATTATCCTTTCCCCTGTGCAATTACCTTAACAAGTTCCAGCTGTTTTTATTCTCAGAAGGTTTACTCCCCGATATACAGCTGCCTACCCCCTTCGTAAGTGCAGGTCCTAAATGAGCTTTTTTCTCTGTTCCCTCACCACAATCCAGATTCTTTTGGGGAGTTACCAGTACAGTAACCATACCAGGAAGTACTTAATTTATTAAGCTACTGCTTTTCTGAATCTCAGTGGTGATATTTACTGATAAACAGCTACCTACGCAGCATGTTCATGTCGTTCCTAAATGAGCTTTCATCTCTCTCCCCTCATCACAAATCAGATTCTTCTGAGGAGTTCCCAGTACATTATCCTTTCCCCTGTGTAATTACCTTAACAAGCTCCAGCTGTTTTTATTCTCAGAGGGTTTGCTCCCTGATATACAGCTGCCTACCCCCTTCGTAAGTGCAGGTCCTAAATTAGCTTTTTTCTCTGTTCCCTCACCACAATCCAGGTTCTTTTGGGGAGTTACCAGTACAGTAACCATACTAGGAAGTACTTAATTTATTAAGCTACTGCTTTTCTTAATCTCTGTGGAGATATTTACTGATAAACAGCTACCTACGCAGCATGTTCATGTCGTTCCTAAATGAGCTTTTATCTCTCTCCCCTCACCACAAATCAGATTCTTCTGAGGAGTTCCCAGTACATTATCCTTTCCCCTGTGTAATTACCTTAACAAGCACCAGCTGTTTTTATTCTCAGAAGGTTTACGCCCTGATATACAGCTGCCTACCTCCTTCGTAAGTGCAGGTCCTAAATGAGCTTTTTTCTCTGTTCCCTCACCACAATCCAGATTCTTTTGGGGAGTTACCAGTACAGTAACCATACCAGGAAGTACTTAAATTATTAAGCTACTGCTTTTCTTAATCTCAGTGGAGATATTTACTGATAAACAGCTACCTACGCAGCATGTTCATGTCGTTCCTAAATGAGCTTTTATCTCTCTCCCCTCACGACATATCAGATTCTTCTGAGGAGTTCCCAGTACATTATCATTTCCCCTGTGTAATTACCTTAACAAGCTCCAGCTGTTTTTATTCTCAGAAGGTTTACTCCCTGATATACAGCCTGCCTACCCCCTTCGTAAGTGCAGGTCCCTAAATGAGCTTTTTTCTCTGTTCCCTCACCACAATCCAGATTCTTTTGGGGAGTTACCAGTACAGTAACCATACCAGGAAGTACTTAATTTATTAAGCTTCTGCTTTTCTTAATCTCAGCGGAGATATTTACTGATAAACAGCTACCTATGCAGCATGTTCATGTCGTTCCTAAATGAGCTTTTATCTCTCTCCCCTCACGACAAATCAGATTCTTCTGAGGAGTTCCCAGTACATTATCCTTTCCCCTGTGTAATTACCTTAACAAGCTCCAGCTGTTTTTATTCTCAGAAGGTTACTCCCTGATATACAGCTGCCTACCCCCTTCGTAAGTGGAGGTCCTAAATGAGCTTTTTTCTCTGTTCCCTCAGCAAAATTCAGATTTTTTGTGGAGTTACCAGTACAGTAAGCATACCAGGAAGGACTTAATTTATTAAGCTACTGCTTTTCTTAATCTCAGTGGAGATATTTACTGATAAACAGCTACCTACGCAGCATGTTCATGTCGTTCCTAAATGAGGTTTTTTCTCTGTTCCCTCACCACAATCCAGATTCTTTTGGGAGTTACCAGTACAGTATCCATACCAGGAAGTACTTAATTTATTAAGCTACTGCTTTTCTTAATCTCAGTGGAGATATTTACTGATAAACAGCTACCTACGCAGCATGATCATGTCGTTCCTAAATGAGCTTTTATCTCTCTCCCCTCACCACAAATCAGATTCTTCTGAGGAGTTCCCAGTACATTATCCTTTCCCCTGTGTAATTACCTTAACAAGCTGCAGCTGTTTTTATTCTCAGAAGGTTTACTCCCTGATATACAGCTGCCTACCGCCTTCGTAAGTGCAGGTCCTAAATGTGCTTTTTTCTCAGTTCCCTCACCACGATCCAGATTCTTTTGGGGAGTTACCAGTACAGTATCCATAGCAGGAAGTATTTAATTTATTAAGCTACTGCTTTTCTTAACTCAGTGGAGATATTTACTGATAAACAGCTATGTATGCAGCATGTTCATGTCGTTCCTAAATGAGCTTTTATCTCTCTTCCCTCACTAAAAATCAGATTCTTCTGAGGAGTTCCCAGTACATTATCCTTTCCCCTATGTAATTACCTTACAAGCTCCAGCTGTTTTTATTCTCAGAAGGTTTACTCCCTAATATACATCTGCCTACCCCCTTCGTAAGTGCAGGTCATAAATGAGCTTTTTTCTCTGTTCCCTCACCACAATCCAGATTCTTTGGGAGTTACCAGTACAGTATCCATACCAGGAAGTACTTAGTTTATTACGCTACTGCTTTTCTTAATCTCAGTGGAGATATTTACTGATAAACAGCTACCTACGCAGCATATTCATGTCGTTCCTAAATGAGCTTTTATCTCTCTCCCCTCACCACAAATCAGATTCTTCTGAGGAGTTCCCAGTACATTATCCTTTCCCCTGTGTAATTACCTTAACAAGCTCCAGCTGTTTTTATTCTCAGAATGTTTACTCCCTGATATACAGCTGCCTAGCCCCTTCGTAAGTGCAGGTCCTAAATGAGCTTTTTTCTCTGTTCCCTCACCACAATCCAGATTCTTTTGGGGAGTTACCAGTACAGTAACCATACCAGGAAGTACTTAATTTATTAAGCTACTGCTTTTCTTGATCGCAGTGGAGATATTTACTGATAAATAGCTACCTACGCAGCATGTTCATGTCGTTCCTAAATGAGCTTTTATCTCTCTCCCCTCACCACGAATCAGATTCTTCTGAGGAGTTCCCAGTACATTATCCTTTCCCCTTTGTAATTACCTTAACAAGATCCAGCTGTTTTTATTCTCAGAAGGTTTACTCCCTTATATACAGCTGCCTACACCCTTCGTAAGTGCAGGTCCTAAATGAGCTTTTTTCTCCGTTCCCTCACCACAATCCAGATTCTTTTGGAGAGTTACCAGTAGAGTATCCATACCAGGAAGTACTTAATTTATTAAGCTACTGCTTTTCTTAATCGCAGTGGAGATATTTAGTGATAAACAGCTACCTACGCAGCATGTCCATGTCGTTCCTAAATGAGCTTTTTTCTCTGTTCCCTCACCACAATCCAGATTCTTTTGGGGAGTTACCATTACAGGATCCATACCAGGAAGTACTTAATTTATTAAGCTACTGCTTTTCTTAATCTCAGTGGAGATATTTACAGATAAATAGCAACGTATGCAGCATGTTCATGTCGTTCTTAAATGACCTTTTATCTCTCTCCCTCACCACAAATCAGATTCTTCTGAGGAGTTCCCAGTACATTATCCTTTCCCCTGTGTAATTACCTTAACAAGCACCAGCTGTTTTTATTCTCAGAAGGTTTACGCCCTGATATACAGCTGCCTACCTCCTTCGTAAGTGCAGGTCCTAAATGAGCTTTTTTCTCTGTTCCCTCACCACAATCCAGATTCTTTTGGGGAGTTACCAGTACAGTAACCATACCAGGAAGTACTTAAATTATTAAGCTACTGCTTTTCTTAATCTCAGTGGAGATATTTACTGATAAACAGCTACCTACGCAGCATGTTCATGTCGTTCCTAAATGAGCTTTTATCTCTCTCCCCTCACGACATATCAGATTCTTCTGAGGAGTTCCCAGTACATTATCATTTCCCCTGTGTAATTACCTTAACAAGCTCCAGCTGTTTTTATTCTCAGAAGGTTTACTCCCTGATATACAGCTGCCTACCCCCTTCGTAAGTGCAGGTCCTAAATGAGCTTTTTTCTCTGTTCCCTCACCACAATCCAGATTCTTTTGGGGAGTTACCAGTACAGTAACCATACCAGGAAGTACTTAATTTATTAAGCTTCTGCTTTTCTTAATCTCAGCGGAGATATTTACTGATAAACAGCTACCTATGCAGCATGTTCATGTCGTTCCTAAATGAGCTTTTATCTCTCTCCCCTCACGACAAATCAGATTCTTCTGAGGAGTTCCCAGTACATTATCCTTTCCCCTGTGTAATTACCTTAACAAGCTCCAGCTGTTTTTATTCTCAGAAGGTT
>NW_025956809.1:0-38848 GCF_023159225.1 Perognathus longimembris pacificus | reverse complement strand
TCTCTGAGGAGTTCCCAGTACATTATCCTTTCCCCTGTGTAATTACCTTAACATGCTCCAGCTGTTTTTATTCTCAGAAGGTTTACTCCCTGATATACAGCTTCCTACCCCCTTCGTAAGTGCAGGTCCTAAATGAGCTTTTTTCTCTGTTCCCTCACCACAATCCAGATTCTTTTGGGGAGTTACCAGTACAGTAACCATACCAGGAAGTACTTAATTTATTAAGCTACTGCTTTTCTTAATCTCAGTGGAGATATTTACTGATAAACAGCTACCTACGCAGCATGTTCATGTCGTTCCTAAATGAGCTTTTACCTCTCTCCCCTCACCACAAATCAGAATCTTCTGAGGAGTTCCCAGTACATTATCCTTTCCCCTGTGTAATTACCTTAACAAGCTCCAGCTGTTTTTATTCTCAGAAGGTTTACTCCCTGATATACAGCTGCCTACCCCCTTTGTAAGTGCAGGTCCTAAATGAGCTTTTTTCTCTGTTCTCTCACCGCAATCCAGATTCTTTTGGGGAGTTACCAGTACAGTAACCATACCAGGAAGTACTTAATTTATTAAGCTACTGCTTTTCTTAATCTCAGTGGAGATATTTACTGATAAACAGCTACCTACGGAGGATGTTCATGTCGTTCCTAAATGAGCTTTTATCTCTCTCCCCTCAACACAAATCAGATTCTTCTGAGGAGTTCCCAGTACATTATCCTTCCCCCTGTGTAATTACCTTAACATGCTCCAGCTGTTTTTATTCTCAGAAGGTTTACTCCGTGATATACAGCTGCCTACCCCCTTTGCACGTGCAGGTCCTACATGAGCTTTTTTCTCTGTTCCCTCACCACAATCCAGATTCTTTTGGGGAGTTACCACTACAGTAACCATACCAGGAAGTACTTAATTTATTAAGCTACTGCTTTTCTTAATCTCAGTGGAGATATTTACTGATAAACAGCTACCTACGCAGCATGTTCATGTCGTTCCTAAATGAGCTTTTATCTCTCTCCCCTCACCACAAATCAGATTCTTCTGAGGAGTTCCCAGTACATTATCCTTTCCCCTGTGTAATTACCTTAACAAGCTCCAGCTGTTTTTATTCTCAGAAGGTTTTACTCCCTGATATACAGCTGCCTACCCCCTTCGTAAGTGCAGGTCCTAAATGAGCTTTTTTCTCTGTTCCCTCACCACAATCCAGATTGTTTGGGGAGGTTACCAGTACAGTAACCATACCAGGAAGTACTTAATTTATTAAGCTTCTGCTTTTCTTAATCTCAGTGGAGACATTTACTGATAAACAGCTATCTTCGCAGCATGTTCATGTCCTTCCTAAATGAGCTTTTATCTCTCTCCCCTCACCACAAATCAGATTCTTCTGAGGAGTTCCCAGTACATTATCCTTTCCCCTGTGTAACTACCTTAACAAGATCCAGCTGTTTTTATTCTCAGAAGGTTTGCTCCTAGATATACAGCTGCCTACCCCCTTCTTAAGTGCAGGTCCTAAATGAGCTTTTTTCTCTGTTCCCTCACCAATCCAGATTCTGTTGGGGAGTTACCAGTACAGTAACCATACCAGGAAGTATTTAATTTATTAAGCTACTGCTTTTCTTAATCTCAGTGGAGATATTTACTGATAAACAGCTACCTACGCAGCATGTTCATGTCGTTCCTGAATGAGCTTTTATCTCTCTCCCCTCACCACAAATCAGATTCTTCGGAGGAGTTCCCAGTACATTATCCTTTCCCTTGTGTAATTACCTTAACAAGCTCCAGCTGTTTTTATTCTCAGAATGTTTACTCCCTGATATACAACTGCCTACCCCCTTCGTAAGTGCAGGTCCTAAATGAGCTTTTTTCTGTGTTCCCTCACCACAATCAAGATTTTTTTTGGGGAGTTACCAGTACAGAAACCATACCAGGAAGGACTTAATTTATTAAGCTACTGCTTTTCTTAATCTCATTGGAGTTATTTACTGATAAACAGCTACATACGCAGCATGTTCATGTCGTTCCTATATGAGCTTTTATCTCCCTCCCCTCAACACAAATCAGATTCTTCTGAGGAGTTCCCAGTACATTATCCTTTCCCCTGTGAAATTACCTTAACAAGCTCCAGCTGTTTTTATTCTCAGAAGGTTTACTCCCTGATATACATCTGCCTAACCCCTTCGTAAGTGCAGGTCCTAAATGAGGTTTTTTCTCTGATCCCTCACCTCAATCCAGATTCTTTTGGGATTTACCAGTACAGAAACCATACCAGGAAGTACTTAATTTATTAAGCTACTGCTTTTCTTAATCTCAGTGGAGATATTTACTGATAAACAGCTACCTATGCAGCATGTTCATGTCGTTCCTAAATGAGCTTTTATCACTTTCTCCTCACCACAAATCAGATTCTTCTGAGGAATTCCCAGTACATTATCCTTTCCCCTGTCTAATTACCTTAACAATCTGCAGCTGTTTTTATTCTCAGAAGGTTTACTCCCTGATATACAGCTGCTTACCCCCTTCGTAAGTGCAGGTCCTAAATGAGCTTTTTTTCTCTCTTCCCTCACCACAATTCAGATTCTTTTGGGGAGTTACCAGTACAGTAACCATACCAGAAAGTACTTAATTTATTAAGCTACTGCTTTTCTTAATCTCAGTGGAGATATTTACTGATAAACAGCTACGTACGCAGCATGTTCTTCTCGTTCATAAATGAGCTTTTATCTCTCTCCCCTGACCACAAATCAGATTCTTCTGAGGAGTTCCCAGTACATTATCCTTTCCCCTGTGTAATTACCTTAACAAGCTCCAGCTGTTTTTATTCTCAGAAGGTTTACTCCCTGATATACTGCTGCCTACCCCCTTCGTAAGTGCAGGTCCTAAAAAAGCTTTTTTCTCTGTTCCTCACCACAATCAAGATTCTTTTGGGGAGTTACCAGTACAGTAACCATACCACGAATTACTTAATTTATTAAGCTACAGCTTTTCTTAATCTCAGTGGATATATTTCCTGAGAAACAGCTACCTACGCAGCATGTTCATGTCGTTCCTAAATGAGCTTTTATCTCTCTCCCCTCACCACAAAATAGATTCTTCTGAGGAGTTCCCAGTACATTATCCTTTCCCCTGTGTAATTACCTTAACAAGCTCCAGCTGTTTTTATTCTCAGAAGGTTTACTCCCTGATATACAGCTGCCTTCCCCCTTCGTAAGTGCAGGTCCTAAATGAGCTTTTTTCTCTGTTCCCTCACCACAATCCAGATTCTTTTGGGTAGTTACCAGTAGAGTAACCATACCAGGAAGTACTTAATTTATTAAGCTACTGCTTTTCTTAATCTCAGTGGAGATATTTACAGATAAACAGCTACGTACGCAGCATTTTCATGTCGTTCCTAAATGAGCTTGTTTCTCTGTTCCCTCACCACAATCCAGATTCTTTTGGGGAGTTACCAGTACAGTATCCATACCAGGAAGTACTTCATTTATTAAGCTACTGCTTTTCTTAATCTCATTTGAGATATTTACTGATAAACAGCTACGTATGCAGCATGTTCATGTCGTTCCTAAATGAGCTTTTATCTCTCTCCCCTCACCACAAATCAGATTCTTCTGTGGAGTTCCCAGTACATTATCCTTTCCCCTGTGTAATTACCTTAACAAGCTCCAGCTGTTTTTATTCTCAGAAGGTTTACTCTCTGATATACAGCTGCCTACCCACTTCGTAAGTGCAGGTCCTAAATGAGCTTTTTCTCTGTTCCCTCACCACAATCCAGATTCTTTTGGGGAGTTACCAGTACAGTAACCATACCAGGAAGTACTTAATTTATTAAGCTACTGATTTTCTTAATCTCAGTGGAGATATTTACTGATAAACAGCTACCTACGCAGCATGTTCATGTCGTTCCTAAATGAGCTTTTACCTCTCTCCCCTCACCACAAATCAGAATCTTCTGAGGAGTTCCCAGTACATTATCCTTTCCCCTGTGTAATTACCTTAACAAGCTCCAGCTGTTTTTTATTCTCAGAAGGTTTACTCCCTGATATACAGCTGCCTACCCCCTTTGTAAGTGCAGGTCCTAAATGAGCTTTTTTCTCTGTTCTCTCACCGCAATCCAGATTCTTTTGGGGAGTTACCAGTACAGTAACCATACCAGGAAGTACTTAATTTATTAAGCTACTGCTTTTCTTAATCTCAGTGGAGATATTTACTGATAAACAGCTACCTACGGAGGATGTTCATGTCGTTCCTAAATGAGCTTTTATCTCTCTCCCCTCAACACAAATCAGATTCTTCTGAGGAGTTCCCAGTACATTATCCTTCCCCCTGTGTAATTACCTTAACATGCTCCAGCTGTTTTTATTCTCAGAAGGTTTACTCCGTGATATACAGCTGCCTACCCCCTTTGCACGTGCAGGTCCTACATGAGCTTTTTTCTCTGTTCCCTCACCACAATCCAGATTCTTTTGGGGAGTTACCACTACAGTAACCATACCAGGAAGTACTTAATTTATTAAGCTACTGCTTTTCTTAATCTCAGTGGAGATATTTACTGATAAACAGCTACCTACGCAGCATGTTCATGTCGTTCCTAATGAGCTTTTATCTCTCTCCCCTCACCACAAATCAGATTCTTCTGAGGAGTTCCAGTACATTATCCTTTCCCCTGTGTAATTACCTTAACAAGCTCAGCTGTTTTTATTCTCAGAAGGTTTACTCCCTGATATACAGCTGCCTACCCCCTTCGTAAGTGCAGGTCCTAAATGAGCTTTTTTCTCTGTTCCCTCACCACAATCCAGATTGTTTTGGGGAGTTACCAGTACAGTAACCATACCAGGAAGTACTTAATTTATTAAGCTTCTGCTTTTCTTAATCTCAGTGGAGACATTTACTGATAAACAGCTATCTTCGCAGCATGTTCATGTCCTTCCTAAATGAGCTTTTATCTCTCTCCCCTCACCACAAATCAGATTCTTCTGAGGAGTTCCCAGTACATTATCCTTTCCCCTGTGTAACTACCTTAACAAGATCCAGCTGTTTTTATTCTCAGAAGGTTTGCTCCTAGATATACAGCTGCCTACCCCCTTCTTAAGTGCAGGTCCTAAATGAGCTTTTTTCTCTGTTCCCTCACCAATCCAGATTCTGTTGGGAGTTACCAGTACAGTAACCATACCAGGAAGTATTTAATTTATTAAGCTACTGCTTTTCTTAATCTCAGTGGAGATATTTACTGATAAACAGCTACCTACGCAGCATGTTCATGTCGTTCCTGAATGAGCTTTTATCTCTCTCCCCTCACCACAAATCAGATTCTTCGGAGGAGTTCCAGTACATTATCCTTTCCCTTGTGTAATTACCTTAACAAGCTCCAGCTGTTTTTATTCTCAGAATGTTTACTCCCTGATATACAACTGCCTACCCCCTTCGTAAGTGCAGGTCCTAAATGAGCTTTTTTCTGTGTTCCCTCACCACAATCAAGATTTTTTTGGGGAGTTACCAGTACAGAAACCATACCAGGAAGGACTTAATTTATTAAGCTACTGCTTTTCTTAATCTCATTGGAGTTATTTACTGATAAACAGCTACATACGCAGCATGTTCATGTCGTTCCTATATGAGCTTTTATCTCCCTCCCCTCAACACAAATCAGATTCTTCTGAGGAGTTCCCAGTACATTATCCTTTCCCCTGTGAAATTACCTTAACAAGCTCCAGCTGTTTTTATTCTCAGAAGGTTTACTCCCTGATATACATCTGCCTAACCCCTTCGTAAGTGCAGTTCCTAAATGAGGTTTTTTCTCTGATCCCTCACCTCAATCCAGATTCTTTTGGGGATTTACCAGTACAGAAACCATACCAGGAAGTACTTAATTTATTAAGCTACTGCTTTTCTTAATCTCAGTGGAGATATTTACTGATAAACAGCTACCTATGCAGCATGTTCATGTCGTTCCTAAATGAGCTTTTATCACTTTCTCCTCACCACAAATCAGATTCTTCTGAGGAATTCCCAGTACATTATCCTTTCCCCTGTCTAATTACCTTAACAATCTGCAGCTGTTTTTATTCTCAGAAGGTTTACTCCCTGATATACAGCTGCTTACCCCTTCGTAAGTGCAGGTCCTAAATGAGCTTTTTTCTCTCTTCCCTCACCACAATTCAGATTCTTTTGGGGAGTTACCAGTACAGTAACCATACCAGAAAGTACTTAATTTATTAGCTACTGCTTTTCTTAATCTCAGTGGAGATATTTACTGATAAACAGCTACGTACGCAGCATGTTCTTCTCGTTCATAAATGAGCTTTTATCTCTCTCCCCTGACCACAAATCAGATTCTTCTGAGGAGTTCCCAGTACATTATCCTTTCCCCTGTGTAATTACCTTAACAAGCTCCAGCTGTTTTTATTCTCAGAAGGTTTACTCCCTGATATACTGCTGCCTACCCCCTTCGTAAGTGCAGGTCCTAAAAGAGCTTTTTTCTCTGTTCCCTCACCACAATCAAGATTCTTTTGGGGAGTTACCAGTACAGTAACCATACCACGAATTACTTAATTTATTAAGCTACAGCTTTTCTTAATCTCAGTGGATATATTTCCTGAGAAACAGCTACCTACGCAGCATGTTCATGTCGTTCCTAAATGAGCTTTTATCTCTCTCCCCTCACCACAAAATAGATTCTTCTGAGGAGTTCCCAGTACATTATCCTTTCCCCTGTGTAATTACCTTAACAAGCTCCAGCTGTTTTTATTCTCAGAAGGTTTACTCCCTGATATACAGCTGCCTTCCCCCTTCGTAAGTGCAGGTCCTAAATGAGCTTTTTTCTCTGTTCCCTCACCACAATCCAGATTCTTTTGGGTAGTTACCAGTAGAGTAACCATACCAGGAAGTACTTAATTTATTAAGCTACTGCTTTTCTTAATCTCAGTGGAGATATTTACTGATAAACAGCTACGTACGCAGCATTTTCATGTCGTTCCTAAATGAGCTTGTTTCTCTGTTCCCTCACCACAATCCAGATTCTTTTGGGGAGTTACCAGTACAGTATCCATACCAGGAAGTACTTCATTTATTAAGCTACTGCTTTTCTTAATCTCATTTGAGATATTTACTGATAAACAGCTACGTATGCAGCATGTTCATGTCGTTCCTAAATGAGCTTTTATCTCTCTCCCCTCACCACAAATCAGATTCTTCTGTGGAGTTCCCAGTACATTATCCTTTCCCCTGTGTAATTACCTTAACAAGCTCCAGCTGTTTTTATTCTCAGAAGGTTTACTCTCTGATATACAGCTGCCTACCCACTTCGTAAGTGCAGGTCCTAAATGAGCTTTTTCTCTGTTCCCTCACCACAATCCAGATTCTTTTGGGAGCTACCAGTACAGTAACCATACCAGGAAGTACTTAATTTATTAAGCTACTGCTTTTCTTAATCTCAGTGGAGATATTTACTGATAAACAGCTACCTACGCAGCATGTTCATGTCGTCCCCAAATGAGTTTTTTTCTCTGTTCCCTCACCACAATCCAGATTCTTTTGGGGAGTTACCAGTACAGTATCCATGCCAGAAGTACTTCATTTATTAAGCTACTGCTTTTCTTAATCTCAGTGGAGATATTTACTGATAAACAGCTACCTACGCAGCATGTTCATGTCGTCCCCAAATGAGTTTTTTCTCTGTTCCCTCACCACAATCCAGATTCTTTTGGGGAGTTACCAGTACAGTAACCATACCAGGAAGTACGTAATTTATTAAGCTACTGCTTTGCTTAATCTCAGTGGAGATATTCATTGATAAACAGCTACCTACGCAGCATGTTCAAGTCGTTCCTAAATGAGCTTTTATCTCTCTCCCCTCACCACAAATCAGATTCTTCTGAGGAGTTCCCAGTACATTATCCTTTCTCCTGTGTAATTACCTTAACAAGCTCCAGCTGTTTTTATTCTCAGAAGGGTTACTCCCTGATATACAGCTGCCTACCCCCCTTCGTAAGTGCAGGTCCTAAATGAGCTTTTTTCTCTGTTCCCTCACCACAATCCAGATTCTATTGGGGAGTTACCAGTACAGTAACCATAAGAGGAAGTACTTAATTTATTAAGCTACTGCTTTTCTTAATCTCAGTGGAGATATTTACTGATAAACAGCTACCTACGCAGCATGTTCATGTCGTTCCTAAATGAGCTTTTATCTCTCTCCCCTCACCACAAATCAGATTCTTCTGAGGAGTTCCCAGTACATTATCCTTTCTCATGTGTAATTACCTTCACAAGCTCCAGCTGTTTTTATTCTCAGAAGGTTTACTCCCTGATATACAGCTGCCTACACCCTTCGTAAGTGCAGGTCCTAAATGAGCTTTTATCTCTCTCCCCTCACCACAAATCAGATTCTTCTGAGGAGTTCCCAGTACACTATCCTTTCCCCTGTGTAATTACCTTAACAAGCTCCAGCTGTTTTTATTCTCAGAAGTTTTACTCCCTGATATACAGCTGCCTACCCCCTTCGTAAGTGCAGGTCCTAAATGCGCTTTTTTCTCTGTTCCCTCACCAAAATCTTGATTCTTTTGGGAGTTACCAATACAGTAACCATACCAGGAAGTACTTAATTTATTAAGCTACTGCTTTTCTTAATCTCAGTGGAGATATTTACTGATAAACAGCTACCTACGCAGCATCATCATGTCGTTCCTAAATGAGCTTTTATCTCTCTCCCCTCACCACAAATCAGATTCTTCTGAGGAGTTCCCAGTACATAATCCTTTCCCCTGTGTAATTACCTTAACAAGCTCCAGCTGTTTTTATTCTCAGACGGTTTACTCCCTGATATACAGCTGCCTACCCCCGTCGTAAGTGCAGGTCCTAAATGAGCTTTTTTCTCTGTTCCCTCACCACAATCCAGATTCTTTTGGGGAGTTACCAGTACAGTAACCATACCAGGAAGTACTTAATTTATTAAGCTACTGCTTTTCTTATTCTCAGTGGAGATATTTACTGATAAACAGCTACCTACGCAGCATGTTCATGTCGTTCCTCAATGAGCTTTTATCTCTCTCGCCTCACCACAAATCAGATTCTTCTGAGGAGTTCCCAGTACATTATCCTTTCCCCTGTGTAATTACCTTCACAAGCTCCAGCTGTTTTTATTCTCAGAAGGTTTACTCCCTGATATACAGCTGCCTACCACCCTTCGTAAGTGCAGGTCCTAAATGAGCTTTTATTTCTCTCCCCTCACCACAAATCAGATTCTTCTGAAGAGTTCCCAGTACATTATCCTTTCCCTGTGTAATTACCTTCCCAAGCTCCAGCTGTTTTTATTCTCAGAAGGTTTACTCCCTGATATACAGCTGCCTACCCCCGTCGTAAGTGCAGGTCCTAAATGAGCTTTTTTCTCTGTTCCCCTCACCACAATCCAGATTCTTTTGGGGAGTTACCAGTACAGTAACCATACCAGGAAGTACTTAATTTATTAAGCTACTGCTTTTCTTAATCTCAGTGGAGATATTTACTGATAAACAGCTACCTACGCAGCATGTTCATGTCGTTCCTAAATGAGCTTTTATCTCTCTCCCCTCACCAAAAAACAGATTCTTCTGAGGAATTCCCAGTACATTATCCTTTCCCCTGTGTAATTACCTTAACAAGCTCCAGCTGTTTTTATTCTCAGAAGGTTTACTCCCTGATATACAGCTGCCTACACCCTTCGTAAGTGCAGGTCCTAAATGAGCTTTTTCTCTGTTCCCTCACCACAATCCAGATTCTTTTGGGGAGTTACCAGTACAATAACCATACCAGGAAGTACTTAATTTATTAAGCTACTGCTTTTATTATATCAGTGGAGATATTTACTGATAAACAGCTACGTAAGCAGCATGGTCATGTCGTTCTTAAATGAGCTTTTATCTCTCTCCCCTTACCAAAAATCAGATTCTTCTGAGGAGTTCCCCGTACATTTTCCTTTCCCCTGTGTAATTACCTTAATAAGCTCCAGCTGTTTTTATTCTCAGAATGTTTACTCACTGATATACAGCTGCCTAGCCCCTTCGTAAGTGCAGGTCCTAAATGAGCTTTTATCTCTCTCCCCTCACCACAAATCAGATTCTTCTGAGGAATTCCTAGTACATTAACCTTTCCCCTGTGTAATTACCTTAACAAGCTCCAGCTGTTTTTATTCTCAGAAGGTTTACTCCCTCATATACAACTGCCTACCCCCTTCGTAAGTGCAGGTCCTAAATGAGCTTTTTACTCTGTTCCCTCACCACAATCCAGATTCTTTTGGGGAGTTCCCAGTACAGTAACCATACCAGGAAGTACTTAATTTATTAAGCTACTGCTTTTCTTAATCTCAGTGGAGATATTTACTGATAAACAGCTACCTACGCAGCATGTTCATGTCGTTCCTAAATGAACTTTTACCTCTCTCCCCTCACCACAAATCTGATTCTTCTGAGGAGTTCCCATTACATTATCCTTTCCGCTGTGTAATTACCTGAACAAGCTCCAGCTGTTTTTATTCTCATAAGGTTTACTGATATACAGCTGCCTACCTCCTTCGTAGGTGCAGGTCCTAATTGAGATTTTTTCTCTGTTCCCTCACCACAATCCAGATTCTTTTGGGAGTTACCAGTACAGTAACCATACCAGGAAGTACTTAAATTATTAAGATTCTGCTTTTCTTAATTCAGTGGAGATTTTTACTGATAAACAGCTACCTATGCCGCATGTTCATGTCGTTCTTAAATGAGCTTTTATCTCTCTCCCCTCACCACAAATCAGATTCTTCTGAGGAGTTACCACTACAGTACCATACCAGGAAGTACTGTAATTACCTTCACAAGCTCCAGCTGTTTCTATTCTCAGAAGGTTTACTCCCTGATATACAGCTGCCTACACCCTTCGTAAGTGCAGGTCCTAAATGAGCTATTATCTCACTCCCCTCACCACAAATCAGATTCTTCTGAGGAGTTCCCAGTACATTATCCTTTCCCTTGTGTAATTACCTTAACAAGCTCCAGCTGTTTTTAATCTCAGAAGTTTTACTCCCTGATATACAGCTGCCTACCCCCTTCGTAAGTGCAGGTCCTAAATGCGCTTTTTTTCTGTTCCCTCACCACAATCCTGATTCTTTTGGAGTTACCTATACAGTAACCATACCAGGAAGTACTTAATTTATTAAGCTACTGCTTTTCTTAATCTCAGTGGAGATATTTACTGATAAACAGCTACCTACCCTTCGTAAGTGCAGGTCCTAAATGAGCTTTTTTCTCTGTTCCCTCACCACAATCCAGATTCTTTTGGGGAGTTCCCAGTACAGTATCCATACCAGGAAGTACTTATTTTATTAAGCTACTGCTTTTCTTAATCTCGTGGAGATATTTACTGTAAACAGCTACGTACCCCAGCTTGTTCATGTCGTCCTAAATGAGCTTTTATCTCTCTCCCCTCACCACAAATCAGATCTTCTGAGGAGTTCCCAGTACATTATCCTTTCCCCTGTGTAATTACCTTAACAAGCTCCAGCTGCTTTGCTTATCTCAGAAGGTTTACTCCCTGATAATACAGCTACCTACCCCCTTCGTAAGTGCGTTCCTAAATGAGCTTTTTCTCTGTTCCCTCACCACAATCCAGATTCTTTTGGGGAGTTACCAGTACAGTAACCTTTACCAGGAAGTACTTTAATTAAGCTACTGCTTTTCTTAATCTCAGATATTTACTGATAAACAGCTACCCCCTTCGCAGCATGTTCATGTCGTTCCTAAATGAGCTTTTTTTCTCTCCCCTCACCACAAATCAGATTCTTCTGAGGAGTTCCCAGTACATTATCCTTTCCCCTGTGTAATTACCTTAACAAGCTCCAGCTGTTTTTATTCTCAGATAGGTTTACTCTGATATACAGCTGCCTACGCAGCTTCGTAAGTGCAGGTCCTAAATGAGCTTTTTCTCTGTTCCCTCACCACAATCCAGATTCTTTTGGGGAGTTACCAGTACAGTAACCATACCAGGAAGTACTTAATTTACAAGCTACTGCTTTTCTTAATCTCAGTGGAGATATTTACTGATAAACAGCTGTCTACCTACGCTTGTTAAGTGCAGGTCCTAAATGAGCTTTTTATCTCTCTCCCCTCACCACAAATCAGATTCTTTCTGAGGAGTTCCCAGTACATTATCCTTTACCTGTGTAATTACCTTAACAAGCTAACTAGCTGCTTTTTTCTCAGAGGTTTACTCCCTGATATACAGCTGCCTACCGCATCGTAATGTCGTCCTAAATGAGCTTTTTTCTCTGTTCCCTCACCACAATCCAGATTCTTTGGGGAGTTACCAGTACAGTAACCATACCAGAAGTACTTAATTTATTAAGTTACTGCTTTTCTTATCTCAGATATTTACTGATAAACAGCTACCTACGCAGCATGTTCATGTCGTTCCTAAATGAGCTTTTTATCTCTCTCCCCTCACCACAATCAGATTCTTCTGAGGAGTTCCCAGTACATTATCCTTTCCCCTGTGTAATTACCTTAACAAGCTCCAGCTGCTTTTTTATCTCAGAAGGTTTACTCCTGATATACAGCTGCCTACCCTTCGTAACAGGTCCTAAATGAGCTTTTTTCTCTGTTCCCTCACCACAATCCAGATTCTTTTGGGGAGTTACCAGTACAGTAACCTTTCCCAGGAAGTACTTAATTTATTAAGCTACTGCTTTTTTAATCTCAGTGGAGTTTACTGATAAACAGCTGCCTACAGCATCCTTCATGTCGTTCCTAATGAGCTTTTATCTCTCTCCCCTCACCACAATCAGATTCTTCTGAGGAGTTACCAGTACAGTAACCTTTCCCCTGTGTAATTACCTTAAGAAGCTCCAGCTTTTTTATTCTCAGAGTTTACTCCCTGATATACAGCTGCCTACCCCCATCGTAAGTGCAGGTCCTAAATGAGCTTTTTCTCTTCCCTCACCACAATCCAGATTCTTTTGGGGAGTTACCAGTACAGTAACCATACCAGGAAGTACTTAATTTATTAAGCTACTGCTTTTCTTAATCTCAGTGGAGATATTTACTGATAAACAGCTACCTACGCAGCATGTTCGTAAGTCGTTCCTAATGAGCTTTTATCTCTCTCCCCTCACCACAAATCAGATTCTTCTGAGGAGTTCCCAGTACATTATCCTTTCCCCTGTGTAATTACCTTAACAAGCTCCAGCTGTTTTTATTCTCAGAAGGTTTACTCCCTGATATACAGCTGCCTACCCCCTTCGTAAGTGCAGGTCCTAAATGAGCTTTTTTCTCTGTTCCCTCACCACAATCCAGATTCTTTTGGGGAGTTACCAGTACAGTAACCATACCAGGAAGTACTTAATTTATTAAGCTACTGCTTTTCTTAATCTCAGTGGAGATATTTACTGATAAACAGCTACGTACGCAGCATGTTCATGTCATTCCTAAATGAGCTTTTATCTCTCTCCCCTCACCACAAATCAGATTCTTCTGAGGAGTTCCCATTACATTATCCTTTCCCCTGTGTAATTACCTTAACAAGCTCCAGCTGTTTTTATTCTCAGAAGGTTTACTCCCTGATATACAGCTGCCTACCCCTTCGTAAGTGCAGGTCCTAAATGAGCTTTTTCTCTGTTCCCTCACCACAATCCAGATTCTTTTGGGGAGTTACCAGTACAGTAACCATACCAGGAAGTACTTAATTTATTAAGCTACTGCTTTTCTTAATCTCAGTGGAGATATTTACTGATAAACAGCTACCTACGCAGCATGTTCATGTCGTTCTTAAATGAGCTTTTATCTCTCTCCCCTCACCACAAATCAGATTCTTCTGAGGAGTTCCCAGTACATTATCCTTTCCCCTGTGTAATTACCTTAACAAGCTCCAGCTGTTTTTATTCTCAGAAGGTTTACTCCCTGATATACAGCTGCCTACCCCCTTCGTAAGTGCAGGTCCTAAATGAGCTTTTTTCTCTGTTCCCTCACCACAATCCAGATTCTTTTGGGGAGTTACCAGTACAGTAACCATACCAGGAAGTACTTAATTTATTAAGCTACTGCTTTTCTTAGTCTCAATGGAGATATTTACTGATAAACAGCTACCTACGCAGCATGTTCATGTCGTTCCTAAATGAAATTTTACCTCTCTCCCCTCACCACAAATCAGATTCTTCTGAGGAGTTCCCATTACATTATCCTTTCCCCTGTGTAATTACCTGAACAAGCACCAGCTGTTTTTATTCTCAGAAGGTTTACTCCCTGATATACAGCTGCCTACCTCCTTCGTAAGTGCAGGTCCTAAATGAGATTTCTTCTCAGTTCCCTCACCACAATCCAGATTCTTTTGGGGAGTTACCAGTACAGTAACCATACCACGAAGTACTTAATTTATTAAGATACTGCTTTTCTTAATTCCGTGAAGATATTTACTGATGAACAGCTACCTACGCAGCATGTTCATGTCGTTCCTAAATGAAATTTTACCTCTCTCCCCTCACCACAAATCAGATTCTTCTGAGGAGTTCCCATTACATTATCCTTTCCCCTATGTAATTACCTGAACAAGCACCAGCTGTTTTTATTCTCAGAAGGTTTACTCCCTGATATACAGCTGCCTACCTCCTTCGTAAGTGCAGGTCCTAAATGAGCTTTTTTCTCTGTTCCCTCACCACAATCCAGATTCTTTTGGGGAGTTACCAGTACAGTAACCATACCAGGAAGTACTTAATTTATTAAGCTACTGCTTTTCTTAATCTCAGTGGAGATATTTACTGATAAACAGCTACCTACGCAGCATATTCATGTCGTTCCTAATGAGCTTTTATCTCTCTCCCCTCACCACAAATCAGATTCTTCTGAAGAGTTCCCAGTACATTATCCTTTCCCGTGTGTAATTACCTTAACAAGCTCCAGCTGTTTTTATTCTCAGAAGTTTTACTCCCTGATATACAGCTGCCTACCCCCTTCGTAAGTGCAGGTCCTAAATGAGCATTTTTCTCTGTTCCCTCACCACAATCCAGATTCTTTTGGGGAGTTACCAGTACAGTAACCATACCAGGAAGTACTTAATTTATTAAGCTACTGCTTTTATTAATCTCAGTGGAGATATTTACTGATAAACAGCTACGTAAGTAGCATGGTCATGTCGTTCTTAAATGAGCTTTTATCTCTCTCCCCTCACCACAAATCAGATTCTTCTGAGGAGTTCCCAGTACATTATCCTTTCCCCTGTGTAATTACCTTAACAAGCTCCAGCTGTTTTTATTCTCAGAAGGTTTACTCCCTGATATACAGCTGCCTACCGCCTTCGTAAGTGCAGGTCCTAAATGAGCTTTTTTCTCTGTTCCCTCACCACAATCCTGATTCTATTGGGGAGTTACCAGTACAGTAACTATACCAGGAAGTACTTAATTTATTAAGCTACTGCTTTTCTTAATCTCAGTGGAGATATTTACTGATAAACAGTTACCTACGCAGCATGTTCATGTCGTTCCTAAATGAGCTTTTATCTCTCTCCCCTCACCACAAATCAGATTCTTCTGAGGAGTTCCCAGTACATTATCCTTTCCCCTGTGTAATTACCTTAACAAGCTGCAGCTGTTTTTATTCTCAGAAGGTTTACTCCCTGATATACAGCTGCCTACCTCCTTCGTAAGTGCAGGTCCTAAATGAGATTTTTTCTCTGTTCCCTCACCACAATCCAGATTCTTTTGGGGAGTTACCAGTACAGTAACCATACCACGAAGTACTTAATTTATTAAGATACTGCTTTTCTTAATTCCGTGAAGATTTTTACTGATAAACAGCTACCTACGCAGCATGTACCTGTCGTTCTTAAATGAGCTTTTATCTCTCTCCCCTCAACACAAATCAGATTCTTCTGAGGAGTTCCCAGTACATTATCCTATCCTCTGTGTAATTACCTTAACAAGCTCCAGCTCTTTCCATTATCAGAAGGTTTACTCCCTGATATACAGCTGCCTAACCCCTTCGTAAGTGCAGGTCCTTAATGAGCTTTTTTCTCTGTTCCCTCACCACAATCCAGATTCTTTTGGGGAGTTACCAGTACAGTAACCATACCAGGAAGTACTTAATTTATTAAGCTACTGCTTTTCTTAATCTCAGTGGAGATATTTACTGATAAACAGCTACCTATGCAGCATGTTCATGTCGTTCCTAAATGAGCTTTTATCTCTCTCCCCTCACCACAAATCATATTCTTCTGAGGAGTTCCCAGTACATTATCCTTTCCCCTGTGTAATTACCTTAACATCTCCAGCTGTTTTTATTCTCAGAAGGTTTACTCCCTGATATACAGCTGCCTACACCCATCGTAAGTGCAGGTCCTAAATGAGCTTTTTTCTCTGTTCCCTCACCACAATCCAGATTCTATTGGGGCGTTACCACTACAGTAACCATACCAGGAAGTACTTAATTTATTAAGCTACTGCTTTTCTTAATCTCAGTGGAGATATTTACTGATAAACAGCTACCTAAGCAGCATGTTCATTTCGTTCCTAAATGAGCTTTTATCTCTCTCGCCTCAATACAAATCAGATTCTTCTGAGGAGTTCCCAGTACATTATCCTTTCCCCTGTGTAATTACCTTCACAAGCTCCAGCTGTTTTTATTCTCAGAAGGTTTACTCCCTGATATACAGCTGCCTACACCCTTCGTAATTGCAGGTCCTAAATGAGCTTTTATTTCTCTCCCCTCACCACAAATCAGATTCTTCTGAAGAGTTCCCAGTACATTATCCTTTCCCCTGTGTAATTACCTTAACAAGCTCCAGCTGTTTTTATTCTCAGAAGTTTTACTCCCTGATATACAGCTGCCTACCCCCTTCGTAAGTGCAGGTCCTAAATGAGCTTTTTTCTCTGTTCCCTCACCACAATCCAGATTCTTTTGGGAGTTACCAGTACAGTAACCATACCATGAAGTACTTAATTTATTAAGCTACTGCTTTTCTGAATCTCAGTGGAGATATTTACTGATAAACAGCTACCTACGCAGCATGTTCATGTCGTTCCTAATGAGCTTTTATCTCTCTCCCCTCACCACAAATCAGATTCTTCTGAGGAGTTCCCAGTACATTATCCTTTCCCCTGTGTAATTACCTTAACAAGCTCCAGCTGTTTTTATTCTCAGAAGGTTTACTCCCTGATATACAGCTGCCTACCCCCTTCGTAAGTGCAGGTCCTAAATGAGATTTTTTCTCTGTTCCCTCACCACAATCCTGATTCTTTTGGGAGTTACCAATACAGTAACCATACCAGGAAGTACTTAATTTATTAAGCTACTGCTTTTCTTAATCTCAGTGGAGATATTTACTGATAAACAGCTACCTACGCAGCATGTTCATGTCGTTCCTAAATGAGCTTTTATCTCTCTCCCCTCACCACAAATCAGATTCTTCTGAGGAGTTCCCAGTACATTATCCTTTCCCCTGTGTAATTACCTTAACAAGCTCCAGCTTTTATTCTCAGAAGGTTTACTCCCTGATATACAGCTGCCTACCCCCTTCGTAAGTGCAGGTCCTAAATGAGCTTTTTTCTCTGTTCCCTCACCACAATCCAGATTCTTTTGGGGAGTTACCAGTACAGTAACCATACCAGGAAGTACTTAATTTATTAAGCTACTGCTTTTCTTAATCTCAGTGGAGATATTTACTGATAAACAGCTACCTATGCAGCATGTTCATGTCGTTCCTAAATGAGCTTTTATCTCTCTCCCCTCACCACAAATCAGATTCTTCTGAGGAATTCCCAGTACATTATCCTTTCCCCTGTGTAATTACCTTAACAATCTCCAGCTGTTTTTATTCTCAGAAGGTTTACTCCCTGATATACAGCTGCCTACACCCTTCGTAAGTGCAGGTCCTAAATGAGCTTTTTTCTCTGTTCCCTCACCACAATCCAGATTCTTTTGGGGAGTTACCAGTACAGTAACCATACCAGGAAGTACTTAATTTATTAAGCTACTGCTTTTCTTAATCTCAGTGGAGATATTTACTGATAAACAGCTACCTAAGCAGCATGTTCATGTCGTTCCTAAATGAGCTTTTATCTCTCTCCCCTCAATACAAATCAGATTCTTCTGAGGAGTTCCCAGTACATTATCCTTTCCCTGTGTAATTACCTTCACAAGCTCCAGCTGTTTTTATTCTCAGAAGGTTTACTCCCTGATATACAGCTGCCTACCCCTTCGTAAGTGCAGGTCCTAAATGAGCTTTTTTTCTCTGTTCCCTCACCACAATCCAGATTCTTTTGGGGAGTTACCAGTACAGTAACCATACCAGGAAGTGTTAATTATTAACAAGCTCCAGCTGTTTCTTAATCTCAGTGGAGTTTTACTGATAAACAGCTACCTACGCAGCATGTTCATGTCGTTCCTAAATGAGCTTTTTCTCTCTCCCCTCACCACAAATCAGATTCTTCTGAGGAGTTAACCAGTACATTATCCTTTCCCCAGGAAGTACTTAATTTATTAAGCTCCAGCTGTTTCTTATTCTCAGAAGGTTTACTCCCTGATATACAGCTGCCTACACCCTTCGTAAGTGCAGGTCCTAAATGAGCTTTTATCTCTCTCCCCTCACCACAAATCAGATTCTTCTGAGGAGTTCCCAGTACATTATCCTTTCCCCTGTGTAATTACCTTAACAAGCTCCAGCTATTTTTATTCTCAGAAGGTTTACTCCCTGATATACAGCTGCCTACCCCCGTCGTAAGTGCAGGTCCTAAATGAGCTTTTTTCTCTGTTCCCTCACCACAATCCAGATTCTTTTGGGAGTTACCAGTACAGTAACCATACCAGGAAGTACTTAATTTATTAATCTACTGCTTTTATTAATCTCAGTGGAGATATTTACTGATAAACAGCTACGTAGCAGCATGGTCATGTCGTTCCTAAATGAGCTTTTATCTCTCTCCCCTCACCAAAAATCAGATTCTTCTGAGGAGTTCCCCAGTACATTTTCCTTTCCCCTGTTTAATTACCTTAATAAGCTCCAGCTTTTTTTATTCTCAGACGGTTTACGCCCTGATATACAGCTGCCTACCCCCGTCGTAAGTGCAGGTCCTAAATGAGCTTTTTTCTCTGTTCCCTCACCACAATCCAGATTCTTTTGGGGAGTTACCAGTACAGTAACCATACCAGGAAGTAGTTAATTTATTAAGCTACTGCTTTTCTTATCTCAGTGGAGATATTTACTGATAAACAGCTACCTACGCAGCATGTTCATGTCGTTCCTAAATGAGCTTTTATCTCTCTCCCCTCACCACAAATCAGATTCTTCTGAGGAGTTCCCAGTACATTATCCTTTCCCCTGTGTAATTACCTTAACAAGCTCCAGCTGTTTTTATTCTCAGAAGGTTTACTCCCTGATATACAGCTGCCTACACCCTTCGTAAGTGCAGGTCCTAAATGAGCTTTTTTCTCTGTTCCCTCACCACAATCCAGATTCTTTTGGGGAGTTACCAGTACAGTAACCATACCAGGAAGTACTAATTTATTAAGCTACTGCTTTTATTAATCTCAGTGGAGATATTTACTGATAAACAGCTACGTAAGCAGCATGGTCATGTCGTTCTTAAATGAGCTTTTATCTCTCTCCCCTTACCAAAAATCAGATTCTTCTGAGGAGTTCCCCGTACATTTTCCTTTCCCCTGTGTAATTACCTTAATTAAGCTCCAGCTGTTTTTATTCTCAGACGGTTTACTCCCTGATATACAGCTGCCTACCCCCGTCGTAAGTGCAGGTCCTAAATGAGCTTTTTTCTCTGTTCCCTCACCACTATCCAGATTCTTTTGGGGAGTTACCAGTACAGTAACCATACCAGGAAGTACTTAATTTATTAAGCTACTGCTTTTCTTAAACTCAGTGGAGATATTTACTGATAAACAGCTACGTACGCAGCATGGTCATGTCGTTCCTAAATGAGCTTTTATCTCTCTCCCCTCACCAAAAATCAGATTCTTCTGAGGAGTTCCCCAGTACATTTTCCTTTCCCCTGTGTAATTACCTTAATAAGCTCCAGCTGTTTTTATTCTCAGAAGGTTCACTCACTGATATACAGCTGCCTAGCCCCTTCGTAAGTGCAGGTCCTAAATAGCTTTTTCTCTGTTCCCTCACCACAATCCAGATTCTTTTGGGGAGTTCCAGTACAGTACCCATACCAGAATGTACTTAATTTATTAAGCTACTGCTTTTCTTAATCTCAGTGGAGATATTTACTGATAAACAGCTACCTACACAGCATGTCCATGTCGTTCTTAAATGAGCTTTTATCTCTCTCCCCTCACCACAAATCAGATTCTTCTGAGGAGTTCCCAGTACATTATCCTTTCCCCTGTGTAATTACCTTAACAACTCCAGCTGTTTTTATTCTCAAAAGGTTTACTCCCTGATATACAGCTGCCTACCCCCGTGGTAAGTGCAGGTCCTAAATGAGCTTTTTTCTCTGTTCCCTCACCACAATCCAGATTCTTTTGGGGAGTTACCAGTACAGTAACCATACCAGGAAGTACTTAATTTTTTAAGCTACTGCTTTTCTTAATCTCAATGGAGATATTTACTGATAAACAGCTACCTACGCAGCATGTTCATGTCGTTCCTAAATGAGCTTTTATCTCTCTCCCCTCACCACAAATCAGATTCTTCTGAGGAGTTCCCAGTACCTTATCCTTTCCCCTGTGTAATTACCTTAACAAGCTCCAGCTGTTTTTATTCTCAAGAAGGTTTACTCCCTGATATACAGCTGCCTACACCCTTCGTAAGTGCAGGTCCTAAATGAGATTTTTTCTCTGTTCCCTCACCACAATCCAGATTCTTTTGGGGAGTTACCAGTACAGTTACCATACCAGGAAGTACTTAATTTATTAAGCTACTGCTTTTCTTAATCTCAGTGGAGATATTTACTGATAAACAGCTACGTACGCAGCATGTTGATGTCGTTCCTAAATGAGCTTTTATCTCTCTCCCCTCACCAAAAATCAGATTCTTCTGAGGAGTTCCCAGTACATTATCCTTTCCCCTGTGTAATTACCTTAACAAGCTCCAGCTGTTTTTATTCTCAGAAGGTTTACTCCCTGATATAGAGCTGCCTACCCCCTTCGTAAGTGCAGGTCCTAAATGAGCTTTTTTCTCTGTTCCCTCACCACAATCCAGATTCTTTTGGGGAGTTACCAGTACAGTAACCATACCAGGAAGTAGTTAATTTATTAAGCTACTGCTTTTCTTAATCTCAGTGGAGATATTTACTGATAAACAGCTACCTACGCAGCATGTTCATGTCGTTCCTAAATGAAATTTTACCTCTCTCCCCTCACCACAAATCAGATTCTTCTGAGGAGTTCCCATTACATTATCCTTTCCCCTGTGTAATTACCTGAACAAGCACCAGCTGTTTTTATTCTCAGAAGGTTTACTCCCTGATATACAGCTGCCTACCTCCTTCGTAAGTGCAGGTCCTAAATGAGATTTCTTCTCTGTTCCCTCACCACAATCCAGATTCTTTTGGGGAGTTACCAGTACAGTAACCATACCACGAAGTACTTAATTTATTAAGATACTGCTTTTCTTAATTCCGTGAAGATTTTTACTGATGAACAGCTACCTACGCAGCATGTTCATGTCGTTCCTAAATGAAATTTTACCTCTCTCCCCTCACCACAAATCAGATTCTTCTGAGGAGTTCCCATTACATTATCCTTTCCCCTGTGTAATTACCTGAACAAGCTGCAGCTGTTTTTATTCTCAGAAGGTTTACTCCCTGATATACAGCTGCCTACCTCCTTCGTAAGTGCAGGTCCTAAATGAGCTTTTTTCTCTGTTCCCTCACCACAATCCAGATTCTTTTGGGGAGTTACCAGTACAGTAACCTTACCAGGAAGTACTTAATTTATTAAGCTACTGCTTTTCTTAATCTCAGTGGAGATATTTACTGATAAACAGCTACCTACGCAGCATGTTCATGTCGTTCCTAAATGAGCTTTTATCTCTCTCCCCTCACCACAAATCAGATTCTTCTGAGGAGTTCCCAGTACATTATCCTTTCCCCTGTGTAATTACCTTAACATCTCCAGCTGTTTTTATTCTCAGAAGGTTTACTCCCTGATATACAGCTGCCTACCCCCATCGGAAGTGCAGGTCCTAAATGAGCTTTTTTCTCTGTTCCCTCACCACTATCCAGATTCTATTGGGCCGTTACCACTACAGTAACCATACCAGGAAGTACTTAATTTATTAAGCTACTGCTTTTCTTAATCTCAGTGGAGATATTTACTGATAAACAGCTACCTACGCAGCATGTTCATGTCGTTCCTAAATGAGCTTTTATCTCTCTCGCCTCAATACAAATCAGATTCTTCTGAGGAGTTCCCAGTACATTATCCTTTCCCCTGTGTAATTAACTTCACAAGATCGAGCTGTTTTTATTCTCAGAAGGTTTACTCCCTGATATACAGCTGCCTACACCCTTCGTAATTGCAGGTCCTAAATGAGCTTTTCTTTCTCTCCCCTCACCACAAATCAGATTCTTCTGAAGAGTTCCCAGTACATTATCCTTTCCCGTGTGTAATTACCTTAACAAGCTCCAGCTGTTTTTATTCTCAGAAGTTTTACTCCCTGATATACAGCTGCCTATCCCCTTCGTAAGTGCAGGTCCTAAATCAGCTTTTTTCTCTGTTCCCTCACCACAATCCAGATTCTTTTGGGGAGTTACCAGTACAGTAACCATACCAGGAAATACTTAATTTATTAAGCTACTGCTTTTATTAATCTCAGTGGAGATATTTACTGATAAACAGCTACCTACGCAGCATGTGCATGTCGTTCCTAAATGAGCTTTTATCTCTCTCCCTCACCACAAATCAGATTCTTCTGAGGAGTTCCCCAGTACATTATCCTTTCCCCTGTGTAATTACCTTAATTAGCTCCAGCTGTTTTTATTCTCAGATGGTTTACTCCCTGATATACAGCTGCCTACCCCCTTCGTAAGTGCAGGTCCTAAATGAGCTTTTTTCTCTGTTCCCTCACCACAATCCAGATTCTTTTGGGGAGTTACCAGTACAGTAACCATACCAGGAAGTACTTAATTTATTAAGCTACTGCTTTTCTTAATCTCAGTGGAGATATTTACTGATAAACAGCTACCTACGCAGCATGTTCATGTCGTTCCTAAATGAGCTTTTATCTCTCTCCCCTCACCACAAATCAGATTCTTCTGAGGAGTTCCCAGTACATTATCCTTTCCCCTGTGTAATTACCTTAACAAGCTCCAGCTGTTTTTATTCTCAGAAGGTTTACTCCCTGATATACAGCTGCCTACACCCTTCGTAAGTGCAGGTCCTAAATGAGCTTTTTTCTCTGTTCCCTCACCACAATCCAGATTCTTTTGGGGAGTTACCAGTACAGTAACCATACCAGGAAGTACTTAATTTATTAAGCTACTGCTTTTCTTAATCTCAGTGGAGATATTTACTGATAAACAGCTACGTACGCAGCATGGTCATGTCGTTCCTAAATGAGCTTTTATCTCTCTCCCCTCACCAAAAATCAGATTCTTCTGAGGAGTTCCCAGTACATTATCCTTTCCCCTGTGTAATTACCTTCACAAGCTCCAGCTGTTTTTATTCTCAGAAGGTTTACTCCCTGATATACAGCTGCCTACCCCTTCGTAAGTGCAGGTCCTAAATGAGCTTTTTTCTCTGTTCCCTCACCACAATCCAGATTCTTTTGGGGAGTTACCAGTACAGTAACCATACCGTGTGTAATTACCTTAACAAGCTACTGCTTTTCTTAATCTCAGAGATATTTACTGATAAACAGCTGCCTACCCCCTTGTAAGTGCAGGTTCCTAAATGAGCTTTTATCTCTGTCTCCCCTCACCACAAATCAGATTCTTCTGAGGAGTTACCAATACATTATCCTTTCCCCAGGAAGTACTTAATTTATTAAGCTACTGCTGTTTTTATTCTCAGTGGCGATATTTACTGATATACAGCTGCCTACGCCATCGTTCAGTGCAGGTCCTAAATGAGCTTTTTTCTCTTCCCCTCACCACAATCCAGATTCTTTGGGAATTACCAGTACAGTAACCATACCTGTGTAAGTACTTAATTTATTAAGCTACTGCTTTTCTTAATCTCAGAAGGTTTACTCCCTGATAAACAGCTACCTACGCAGCATGTTCATGTCGTTCCTAAATGAGCTTTTATCTCTCTCCCTCACCACAATCAGATTCTTCTGAGGAGTTACCAGTACATTATCCTTTCCCCTGTGTAATTACCTTAAGCTACTGCTGTTTTTATTCTCAGAAGGTTTACTCCCTGATATACAGCTACGTAAGCCATCGTAATGTCAGGTCCTAAATGAGCTTTTATCTCTCTCCCCTACCAAAAATCAGATTCTTCTGAGGAGTTCCCCGTACATTTTCCTTTCCCCTGTGTAATTACCTTAATAAGCTCCAGCTGTTTTTATTCTCAGAGTTTACTCCCAGATATACAGCTGCCTACCCCCGTCGTAAGTGCAGGTCCTAAATGAGCTTTTTTCTCTGTTCCCTCACCACAATCCAGATTCTTTTGGGAGTTACCAGTACAGTAACCATACCAGGAAGTACTTAATTTAATAAGCTACTGCTTTTCTTAATCTCAGTGGAGATATTTACTGATAAACAGCTACCTACGCAGCATGTTCATGTCGTTCCTAAATGAGCTTTTATCTCTCTCCCCTCACCACAAATCAGATTCTTCTGAGGAGTCCCAGTACATTATCCTTTCCCCTGTGTAATTACCTTAACAAGCTCCAGCTGTTTTTATTCTCAGAAGGTTTACTCCCTGATATACAGCTGCCTACCCCTTCGTAAGTGCAGGTCCTAAATGAGCTTTTTTCTCTGTTCCCTCACCACAATCCAGATTCTTTTGGGGAGTTACCAGTACAGTAACCATACCAGGAAGTACTTAATTTATTAAGCTACTGCTTTTCTTAATCTCAGTGGAGATATTTACTGATAAACAGCTACGTAAGCAGCATGGTCATGTCGTTCTTAAATGAGCTTTTATCTCTCTCCCCTTACCAAAAATCAGATTCTTCTGAGGAGTTCCCCGTACATTTTCCTTTCCCCTGTGTAATTACCTTAATAAGCTCCAGCTGTTTTTATTCTCAGAAGGTTTACTCACTGATATACAGCTGCCTAGCCCCTTCGTAAGTGCAGGTCCTAAATGAGCTTTTTTCTCTGTTCCCTCACCACAATCCAGATTCTTTTGGGGAGTTACCAGTACAGTAACCATACCAGAAAGTACTTAATTTATTAAGCTACTGCTTTTCTTAATCTCAGTGGAGATATTTACTGATAAACAGCTACCTACGCAGCATGTTCATGTCGTTCCTAAATGAGCTTTTATCTCTCTCCCCTCACCACAAATCAGATTCTTCTGAGGAGTTCCCAGTACATTATCCTTTCCCCTGTGTAATTACCTTAACAAGCTCCAGCTGTTTTTATTCTCAGAAGGTTTACTCCTGATATACAGCTGCCTAGCCCCATCGTAAGTGCAGGTCCTAAATGAGCTTTTTTCTCTGTTCCCTCACCACAATCCAGATTCTATTGGGGAGTTACCAGTACAGTAACCATACCAGGAAGTACTTAATTTATTAAGCTACTGCTTTTCTTAATCTCAGTGGAGATATTTACTGATAAACAGCTACCTACGCAGCATGTTCATGTCGTTCCTAAATGAGCTTTTATCTCTCTCCCTCACCACAAATCAGATTCTTCTGAGGAGTTCCCAGTACATTATCCTTTCCCCTGTGTAATTACCTTCACAGCTCCAGCTGTTTTTATTCTCAGAAGGTTTACTCCCTGATATACAGCTGCCTACACCCTTCGTAAGTGCAGGTCCTAAATGAGCTTTTATTTCTCTCCCCTCACCACAAATCAGATTCTTCTGAAGAGTTCCCAGTACATTATCCTTTCCCGTGTGTAATTACCTTAACAAGCTCCAGCTGTTTTTATTCTCAGAAGTTTTACTCCCTGATATACAGCTGCCTACCCCCTTCGTAAGTGCAGATCCTAAATGCGCTTTTATCTCTGTTCCCTCACCACAATCCTGATTCTTTTGTGAGTTACCAATACAGTAACCATACCAGGAAGTACTTAATTTATTAAGCTACTGCTTTTCTTAATCTCAGTGGAGATATTTACTGATAAACAGCTACCTACGCAGCATGTTCATGTCGTTCTTAAATGAGCTTTTATCTCTCTCCCCTCACCACAAATCAGATTCTTCTGAGGAGTTCCCAGTACATTATCCTTTTCCCTGAGTAATTACCTTAACAAGCTCCAGCTATTTTTATTCTCAGAAGGTTTACTCCTTGATATACAGCTGCCTACCCCCGTCGTAAGTGCAGGTCCTAAATGAGCTTTTTTCTCTGTTCCCTCACCACAATCCAGATTCTTTTGGGGAGTTACCAGTACAGTAACCATACCAGGAAGTACTTAATTTATTAAGCTACTGCTTTTATTAATCTCAGTGGAGATATTTACTGATAAATAGCTACGTAAGCAGCATGGTCATGTCGTTCTTAAATGAGCTTTTATCTCTCTCCACTTACCAAAAATCAGATTCTTCTGAGGAGTTCCCCGTACATTTTCCTTTCCCCTGTGTAATTACCTTAATAAGCTCCAGCTGTTTTTATTCTCAGAAGGTTTACTCACTGATATACAGCTGCCTAGCCCCTTCGTAAGTGCAGGTCCTAAATGAGCTTTTTCTCTGTTCCCTCACCACAATCCAGATTCTTTTCGGCAGTTACCAGTACAGTAACCATACCAGAAAGTACTTAATTTATTAAGCTACTGCTTTTCTTAATCTCAGTGGAGATATTTACTGATAAACAGCTACCTACACAGCATGTTCATGTCGTTCTTAAATGAGCTTTTATCTCTCTCCCCTCACCACAAATCAGATTCTTCTGAGGAGTTCCCAGTACATTATCCTTTCCCCTGTGTAATTACCTTAACAAGCTCCAGCTGTTTTTATTCTCAAAAGGTTTACTTCCTGATATACATCTGCCTACCCCCGTGGTAAGTGCAGGTCCTAAATGAGCTTTTTTCTCTGTTCCCTCACCACAATCCAGATTCTATTCGGGAGTTACCAGTACAGTAACCATACCAGGAAGTACTTAATTTATTAAGCTACTGCTTTTCTTAATCTCAATGGAGATATTTACTGATAAACAGCTACCTACGCAGCATGTTCATTTCGTTCCTAAATGAGCTTTTATCTCTCTCCCCTCACCACAAATCAGATTCTTCTGAGGAGTTCCCAGTACATTATCCTTTCCCCTGTGTAATTACCTTCACATGCTCCAGCTGTTTTTATTCTCAGAAGGTTTACTCCCTGATATACAGCTGCCTACACCCTTCGTAAGTGCAGGTCCTAAATGAGCTTTTATTTCTCTCCCCTCACCACAAATCAGATTCTTCTGAAGAGTTCCCAGTACATTATCCTTTCCCGTGTGTAATTACCTTAACAAGCTCCAGCTGTTTTTATTCTCAGAAGTTTTACTCCCTGATATACAGCTGCCTACCCCCTTCGTAAGTGCAGGTCCTAAATGCGCTTTTATCTCTGTTCCCTCACCACAATCCTGATTCTTTTGTGAGTTACCAATACAGTAACCATACCAGGAAGTACTTAATTTATTAAGCTACTGCTTTTCTTAATCTCAGTGGAGATATTTACTGATAAACAGCTACCTACGCAGCATGTTCATGTCGTTCTTAAATGAGCTTTTATCTCTCTCCCCTCACCACAAATCAGATTCTTCTGAGGAGTTCCCAGTACATTATCCTTTTCCCTGAGTAATTACCTTAACAAGCTCCAGCTATTTTTATTCTCAGAAGGTTTACTCCTTGATATACAGCTGCCTACCCCCGTCGTAAGTGCAGGTCCTAAATGAGCTTTTTTCTCTGTTCCCTCACCACAATCCAGATTCTTTTGGGGAGTTACCAGTACAGTAACCATACCAGGAAGTACTTAATTTATTAAGCTACTGCTTTTATTAATCTCAGTGGAGATATTTACTGATAAATAGCTACGTAAGCAGCATGGTCATGTCGTTCTTAAATGAGCTTTTATCTCTCTCCACTTACCAAAAATCAGATTCTTCTGAGGAGTTCCCCGTACATTTTCCTTTCCCCTGTGTAATTACCTTAATAAGCTCCAGCTGTTTTTATTCTCAGAAGGTTTACTCACTGATATACAGCTGCCTAGCCCCTTCGTAAGTGCAGGTCCTAAATGAGCTTTTTCTCTGTTCCCTCACCACAATCCAGATTCTTTTTGGCAGTTACCAGTACAGTAACCATACCAGAAAGTACTTAATTTATTAAGCTACTGCTTTTCTTAATCTCAGTGGAGATATTTACTGATAAACAGCTACCTACACAGCATGTTCATGTCGTTCTTAAATGAGCTTTTATCTCTCTCCCCTCACCACAAATCAGATTCTTCTGAGGAGTTCCCAGTACATTATCCTTTCCCCTGTGTAATTACCTTAACAAGCTCCAGCTGTTTTTATTCTCAAAAGGTTTACTCCCTGATATACATCTGCCTACCCCCGTGGTAAGTGCAGGTCCTAAATGAGCTTTTTTCTCTGTTCCCTCACCACAATCCAGATTCTATTCGGGAGTTACCAGTACAGTAACCATACCAGGAAGTACTTAATTTATTAAGCTACTGCTTTTCTTAATCTCAATGGAGATATTTACTGATAAACAGCTACCTACGCAGCATGTTCATTTCGTTCCTAAATGAGCTTTTATCTCTCTCCCCTCACCACAAATCAGATTCTTCTGAGGAGTTCCCAGTACATTATCCTTTCCCCTGTGTAATTACCTTAACAAGCTCCAGCTGTTTTTATTCTCAGAAGGTTTACTCCCTGATATACAGCTGCCTACACCCTTCGTAAGTGCAGGTCCTATATGAGATTTTTTCTCTGTTCCCTCACCACAATCCAGATTCTTTTGGGGAGTTACCAGTACAGTAACCATACCAGGAAGTACTTAATTTATTTAGCTACTGCTTTTCTTAATCTCAGTGGAGATATTTACTGATAAACAGCTACGTACGCAGCATGTTGGTGTCGTTCCTAAATGATCTTTTATCTCTCTCCCCTCACCAAAAATCAGATTCTTCTGAGGAGTTCCCAGTACATTATCCTTTCCGCGGTGTAATTACCTTAACAAGCTCCAGCTGTTTTTATTCTCAGAAGGTTTACTCCCTGATATACAGCTGCCTACCCCCTTCGTAAGTGCAGGTCCTAAATGAGCTTTTTTCTCTGTTCCCTCACCACAATCCAGATTCTTTTGGGGAGTTACCAGTACAGTAACCATACCAGGAAGTACTTAATTTATTAAGCTACTGCTTTTCTTAATCTCAGTGGAGATATTTACTGATAAACAGCTACCTACACAGCATGTTCATGTCGTTCCTAAATGACCTTTTATCTCTCTCCCCTCACCACAAATCAGATTCTTCTGAGGAGTTCCCAGTACATTATCCTTTGCCCTGTGTAATTACCTTAACAAGCTACAGCTGTTTTTATTCTCAGAAGATTTGCTCCCTGATATACAGCTGCCTACCCCCTTCGTAAGTGCAGGTCCTAAATGAGCTTTTTTCTCTGTTCGCTCACTACAATCCAGATTCTTTTGGGGAGTTACCAGTACAGTAACCATACCAGGAAGTACTTAATTTATTAAGCTACTGCTTTTCTT
Source organism: Perognathus longimembris pacificus (assembly GCF_023159225.1). Lineage (NCBI taxonomy): Eukaryota > Metazoa > Chordata > Mammalia > Rodentia > Heteromyidae > Perognathus > Perognathus longimembris. The sequence continues at coordinate 9,117 of NW_025956809.1, read as the reverse complement.
AATCTCAGTGGAGATATTTACTGATAAACAGCTACCTACGCAGCATGTGCATGTCGTTCCTAAATGAGCTTTTATTTCTCTCCCTCACCACAAATCAGATTCTACTGAGGAGTTCCCAGTACATTATCCTTTCCCCTATGTAATTACCTTAACAAGCTCCAGCTGTTTTTATTCTCAGAAGGTTTACTCCCTGATATACAACTGCCTAACCCCTTCGTAAGTGCTGGTCTTAAATGAGCTTTTTTCTCTCTTCCCTCACCACAATACAGATTCTTTTTGGGAGTTACCAGTACAGTAACCATACCAGGAAGTACTTAATTTTTTACGCTTCTGCTTTTCTTAATCTCAGTGGAGATATTTACTGATGAACAGCTACCTACGCAGCATGTTCATGTCGTTCCTAAATGAGCTTTTATCTCTCTCCCTCACCACAAATCAGATTCTTCTGAGGAGTTCCCAGTACATTATCCTTTCCCATGTGTAATTACCTTAACAAGCTCCAGCTGTTTTTATTCTCAGAAGGTTTACTCCCTCATATAAAACTGCTTACCCCCTTCGTAAGTGCAGGTCCTAAATGAGCTTTTTACTCTGTTCCCTCACCACAATCCAGATTCTTTTGGGGAGTTACCAGTACAGTAACCATACCAGGAAGTAGTTAATTTATTAAGCTACTGCTTTTCTTAATCTCAGTGGAGATATTTACTGATAAACAGCTACCTACGCAGCATGTTCATGTCGTTCCTAAATGAAATTTTACCTCTCTCCCCACACCACAAATCAGATTCTTCTGAGGAGTTCCCATTACATTATCCTTTCCGCTGTGTAATTACCTTAACAAGATCCAGCTGTTTTTATTCTCAGAAGGTTTACTCCCTGATATACAGCTGCCTACCCCCTTCGTAAGTGCAGGTCCTAAATGAGCTTTTTTCTCTGTTCCCTCACCACAATCCAGATTCTTTTGGGGAGTTACCAGTACAGTAACCATACCAGGAAGTACTTAATTTATTAAGATACTGCTTTTCTTAATTCCGTGAAGATTTTTAGTGATAAACAGCTACCTACGCAGCATGTACATGTCGTTCTTAAATGAGCTTTTATCTCTCTCCCCTCAACACAAATCAGATTCTTCTGAGGAGTTCCCAGTACATTATCCTATCCTCTGTGTAATTACCTTAACAAGCTCCAGCTCTTTCCATTATCGGAAGGTTTACTCCCTGATATACAGCTGTCTAACCCCTTCGTAAGTGCAGGTCCTAAATGAGCTATTTTCTCTGTTCCCTCACCACAATCCAGATTCTTTTGGGGAGTTACCAGTAGAATAACCATACCAGGAAGTACTTAATTTATTAAGCTACTGCTTTTCTTCATCTCAGAGGAGATATTTACTGATAAACAGCTACCTACGCAGCATGATCATGTTGTTCCTAAATGAGCTTTTATCTCTCTCCCTCACCACAAATCAGATTCTTCTGAGGAGTTCCCAGTACATTATCCTTTCCCCTGTGTAATTACCTTAACAAGCTCCAGCTGTTTTTATTCTCAGAAGGATTACTCCCTGATATACGACTGCCTACCCCCTTCGTAAGTGCAGGTCCTAAATGAGCTATTTTCTCTGTTCCCTCACCACAATCCAGATTCTTTTGGGGAGTTACTAGTACAGTAACCATTCCAGGAAGTACTTAATTTATTAAGCTAATGCTTTTCTTAATCTCAGTGGAGATATTTACTGATAAACAGCTACCTACGCAGCATGTACATGTCGTTCCTAAATGAGCTTTTATCTCTCTCCCCTCACCACAAATCAGATTCTTCTGAGGAGTTTCCAGTACATTATCCTTTCCAGTGTGTAATTACCTTAACAAGCTCCAGCTGTTTTTATTCTCAGAAGGTTTACTCCCTGATACACAACTGCCTACCCCCATCGTAAGTGGAGGTCCTAAATGTGCTTTTTTCTCTGTTTCCTCACCACAATCCAGATTCTTTTGGGGAGTTACCAGTACAGTAACCATACCAGGAAGTACTTAATTTATTAAGCTACTTCTTTTTTTAATCTCAGTGGAGATATTTACTGATAAACAGGTACCTACGCAGCATGTTCATGTCGTTCCTAAATGAGCTTTTATCTCTCTCACCTCACCACAAATCAGATTCTTCTGAGGAGTTCACAGTACATTATCCTTTCCCCTGTGTAATTACCTTAACAAGCTGCAGCTGTTTTTATTCTCAGAAGGTTAACTCCCTGATATCCAGCTGCCTAACCCCTTCGTAAGTGCAGGTCCTAAATGAGCTTTTTTCTCAGTTCCCTCACCACAATCCAGATTCTTTTGGGGAGTTACCAGTACAGTAACTGTACCAGGAAGTACTTAATTTATTAAGCTACTGCTTTTCTTAATCTCAGTGGAGATATTTACTGATAAACAGCTACCTACGCAGCATGTTCATGTCGTTCCTAAATGAGCTTTTTTCTCTGTTTCGTCACCACAATCCAGATTCTTTTGGGGAGTTAACAGTACAGTATCCATACCAGGAAGTACTTAATTTATTAAGCTACTGCTTTTCTTAATCTCAGTGGAGATATCTACTGATAAACAGCTACCTACCCAGCATGTTCATGTCGTTCCTAAATGAGCTTTTATCTCTCTCCCCTCACGACAAATCAGATTCTTCTGTGGAGTTCCCAGTACATTATCCTTTTCCCTGTGTAATTACCTTAACAAGCTCCAGCTGTTTTTATACTCAGAAGGATTACTCCCTGATATACAGCTGCCTACCCCCTTCGTAAGTGCAGGTCCTAAATGAGCTTTTTTCTCTGTTCCCTCACCACAATCCAGATTCTTTTGGGGAGTTACCAGTACAGTATCCATACCAGGAAGTACTTAATTTATTCCGCTACTGCTTTTCTTAATCTCAGTGGAGATATTTACTGATAAACAGCTACGTATGCAGCATGTTCATGTCGTTCCTAAATGAGCTTTTATCTCTCTGCCCTCACCACAAATCAGATTCTTCTGAGGAGATCCCAGTACATTATTCTTTCCCCTGTGTAATTTCCTTAACAAGCTCCAGCTGTTTTTATTATCAGAAGTTTTACTCCCTGATATACAGCTGCCTACCCCCTTCGTAAGTGCTGGTCCAAAATGAGCTTTTTTCTCTGTTCCCTCACCAGAATCCAGATTCTTTTGGGGAGTTACCAGTACAGTAACCATAACAGGAAGTCCTTAATTTATTAAGCTACTGCGTTTCTTAATCTCAGTGGAGATATTTACTGATAAACAGCTACCTACACAGCATGTTCATGTCGTTCCTAAATGAGCTTTTTTCTCTGTTCCCTCACCACAATGCAGATTCTTTTGGGGTGTTACCAGTACAGTATCCATATCAGGAAGTACTTAATTTATTAAGCTACTACTCTTCTTAATCTCAATGGAGATATTTACTGATAAACAGCTACCTACGCAGCATGTTCATGTCGTTCGTAAATGCGCTTTTATCTCTCTCCCCTCACCACAAATCAGATTCTTCTGAGGAGTTCCCAGTACATTATCCTTTCCCCTGTGTAATTACCTTAACAAGCTCCAGCTGTTTTTATTCTCAGAAGGTTTGCTCCCTGATATACAGCTGCCTAACCCCTTCGTAAGTGCAGGTCCTAAATGAGCTTTTTTCTCTGTTCCCTCACCACAATCCAGATTCTTTTGGGGAGTTACCAGTACAGTAACCATACCAGGAAGTACTTAATTTATTAAGCTACTGCTTTTCTTAATCTCAGTGGAGATATTTACTGATAAACAGGTACCTACGCAGCATGTTCATGTCGTTCCTAATTGAGCTTTTATCTCTCTCCCCTCACCCCAAATCAGATTCTTCTGAGGAGTTCCCAGTACATTTTCCTTTCCCCTGTGTAATTACCTTCACAAGCTCCAGCTGTTTCTATTCTCAGAAGGTTTACTTCCTGATATACAGCTGCCTACACCCTTCGTAAGTGCAGGTCCTAAATGAGCTTTTATCTCTCTCCCCTCACCACAAATCAGATTCTTCTGAGGAGTTCCCAGTACATTATCCTTTCCCTTGTGTAATTACCTTTACAAGCTCCAGCTGTTTTTATTCTCAGAAGTTTTACTCCCTGATATACAGCTGCCTACCCTCTTCCTAAGTGCAGGTCCTAAATGCGCTTTTTTCTCTGTTCCCTCACCACAATCCTGATTCTTTTGGCAGTTACCAATACAGTAACCATACCAGGAAGTACTTAATTTATTAAGCTACTGCTTTTCTTAATCTCAGTGGAGATATTTACTGATAAACAGCTACCTACGCAGCATGTTCATGTCGTTCCTAAATGAGATTTTATCTCTATCCTTTCACCACAAATCAGATTCTTCTGAGGAGTTCCCAGTACATTATCCTTTCCCCTGTGTAATTACCTTAACAAGCTCCAGCTATTTTTATTCTCAGAAGGTTTACATCCTGATATACAGCTGCCTACCCCCGTGGTAGGTGCAGGACCTAAATGAGCTTTTTTTTCTGTTCCCTCACCACAATCCAGATTCTTTTGGGGAGTTACCAGTACAGTAACCCTACCAGGAAGTACTTAATTTATTAAGCTACTGCTTTTCTTAATCTCAGTGGAGATATTTACTGATAAACAGCTACCTACGCAGCATGTTCATGTCGTTCCTAAATGAGATTTTTTCTCTGTTCCCTCACCACAATCCAGATTCTTTTGGGGAGTTAGCAGTACAGTATCCATACCAGGAAGTACTTATTTTATTAAGCTACTGTTTTCTTAATCTCAGTGGAGATATTTACTGATAAACAGCTACCTACGCAGCATGTGCATGTCGTTCCTAAATGAGCTTTTATCTCTCTCCCCTCACCACAAATCAGATTCTTCTGAGGAGTTCCCAGTACATTATCCTTTCCCCTGTGTAATTACCTTAACAAGCTCCAGCTGTTTTTATTTCTCAGAAGGTTTACTCCCTGATATACAGCTGCCTACCCCCTTCGTAAGTGCAGGTCCTAAATGAGCTTTTTTCTCTGTTCCCTCACCACAATCCAGATTCTTTTGGGGAGTTAGCAGTACAGTATCCATACCAGGAAGTACTTATTTTATTAAGCTACTGTTTTCTTAATCTCAGTGGAGATATTTACTGATAAACATCTACGTATGCAGCATGTTCATGTCGTTCCTAAATGAGCTTTTATCTCTCTCCCCTCACCACAAATCAGATTCTTCTGAGGAGTTCCCAATACATTATCCTTTCCCCTGTGTAATAACCTGCAGAACCTCCAGCTCTTTTTATTCTCAAAAGGTTTACTCCCTGATATACAGCTGCCTACCCCCTTCGTAAGTGCCGGTCCTAAATGAGATTTTTTCTCTGTTCCCTCACCACAATCCAGATTCTTTTGGGGAGTTACCAGTACAGTAACCATACCAGGAAGTACTTAATTTATTAAGCTACTGCTTTTCTTAATCTCAGTGGAGATAGTTACTGATAAACTGCTACCTACGCAGCATGTTCATGTCGTTCCTAAAGAGCTTTTATCTCTCTCCCCTCACCAACCAATCAGATTCTTCTGAGGAGTTCCCAGTACTTTATCCTTTCCGCTGTGTAATTACCTTAACAAGCTCCAGCTGTTTTTATTCTCCGAAGGTTTACTCCCTGATATACAACTGCCTACCCCCTTCGTAAGTGCAGGTCCTAAATGAGCTTTTTTCTCTGTTCCCTCACCACAATCCAGATTCTTTTGGGGAGTTACCAGTACAGTAACCATACCAGGAAGTACTTAATTTATTAAGCTACTGCTTTTCTTAATCTCAGTGGAGATATTTACTGATAAACAGCTACGTATACAGCATGTTCATGTCGTTCCTAAATGAGCTTTTATCTCTCACCCTCACCACAAATCAGATTCTTCTGAGGAGTTCAAAGTACATTATCCTTTCCCCTGTGTAATTACCTTAACAAGCTCCAGCTGTTTATATTCTCAGAAGGTTTACTCCCTGATATACAGCTGCCTACCCCCTTCGTAAGTGCACGTCCTAAATGACCTTTTTTCTCTGTTCCCTCACCACAATCCAGATTCTTTTGGGGAGTTACCAGTACAGTAACCATACTAGGAAGTACTTAATTTATTAAGCTACTGCTTTTCTTAATCTCAGTGGAGATATTCACTGATTAACAGCTACCTATGCAGCATGTTCACGTCGTTCCTAAATGAGCTTTTATCTCTCTCCCCTCAACACAAATCAGATTCTTCTGAGGAGTTCCCAGTAAGTTATCCTTTCCCCTGTGTAATTACCTTAATAAGCTCCTGCTGTTTTTATTCTCAGAAGGTTTGATCCCTGATATATGGCTGCCTACCCCCTTCGTAAGTACAGGTCCTAAATGAGCTTTTCTCTCTGTTCCCTCACCACAATCCACATTCTTTTGGGGAGTTACCAGTACAGTAACCATACAGGAAGTACTTAATTTATTAAGCTACTGCTTTTCTTAATCTCAGTGGAGATATTCACTGATAAACAGCTACCTACGCAGCATGTTCATGTCGTTCCTAAATGAGCTTTTATCTCTCTCCCCTCACCACCAATCCGATTCTTCTGAGGAGTTTCCAGTACATTTTCCTTTCCCTGTGTAATTACCTTAACAAGCTCCAGCTGTTTTTATTCTCAGAAGGTTTACTCCCTGATATACAGCTGCCTACCCCCTTCGTAAGCGCAGGTCTTAAATGAGCTTTTTTCTCCGTTCCCTCACCACAATCCAGATTCTTTTGGGGAGTTACCAGTAGAGTAACCATACCAGGAAGTACTTAATTTATTAAGCTACTGCTTTTCTTAATCTCAGTGGAGATATATACTGATAAACAACTACCTACGCAGCATGTTCATGTCGTTCCTAAATGAGCTTTTATGTCTCTCCCCTCACCACAAATCAGATTCTTCTGAGGAGTTCCCAGTACATTATCCTTTCCCCTGTGTAATTACCTTAACAAGCTCCAGCTGTTTTTATTCTCCGAAGGTTTACTCCCTGATATACAACTGCCTACCCCCTTCGTAAGTGCAGGTCCTAAATGAGCTTTTTTCTCTCTTCCCTCACCACAATCCAGATTATTTTGGGGAGTTACAAGTACAGTATCCATACCAGGAAGTACTTAATTTATTAAGCTACTGCATTTCTTAATCTCAGTGGAGATATTTACTGATAAACAGCTAGGTACGCAGCATGTGCATGTCGTTCCTAAATGAGCTTTTATCTCTCTCCCCTCACCACAAATCAGATTCTTCTGAGGACTTCCCAGTACATTATCCTTTCCCCTGTGTAATTACCTTAACAAGCTCCAGCTGTTTTTATTCTCAGAAGTTTTACTCCCTGATATACAGCTGCCTACCGTTTCGTAAGTGCAGGTCCTAATTGAGCTTTTTTCTCTGTTCCCTCACCACAATCCAGATTCTTTTGGGGAGTTACCAGTAGAGAATCCATACCAGGAAGTACTTAATTTATTACGCTACTGCTTTTCTTAATCTCAGTGGAGATATTTACTGATAAACAGCTACCTATGCAGCATGTCCATGTCGTTCCTAAATGAGCTTTTTTCTCTGTTCCCTCACCACAATAAAGATTCTTTTGGGAGTTACCAGTACAGTATGCATACCATGAAGTACTTAATTTATTAAGCTACTGCTTTTCTTAATCTCAGTGGAGATATCTACTGATAAACAGCTACCTACCCACCATGTTCATGTCGTTCTTAAATGAGCTTTTATCTCTCTCCCCTCACGACAAATGAGATTCTTCTGTGGAGTTCCCAGCACATTATCCTTTCCCCTGTGTAATTACCTTAACAAGCTCCAGCTGTTTTTATTTTCACTAGGTTTACTCCCTGATATACAGCCGCCTACCCCTTCGTAAGTGCAGGTCCTAAATGAGCTTTTTTCTCTGTTCCCTCACCACAATCCAGATTCTTTTGGGGAGTTACCAGTATAGTATCCATACCAGGAAGTACTTAATTTATTACGCTTCTGCTTTTCTTATTCTCAGTGGAGATATTTACTGATAAACAGCTACGTTTGAAGCATGTTCATATCGTTCCTAAATGAGCTTTTATCTCTCTCCCCTCACCACAAATCAGATTCTTCTGAGGAGTTCCCAGTACATTATCCTTTCCCCTGTGTAATTACCTTAACAAGCTCCAGCTGTTTTTATTCTCAGATGCGATACTCCCTGATATACAGCTGCCTACCCCCTTCGTAAGTGCAGGTCCTAAATGAGATTTTTTCTCTGTTCCCTCACCACAATCCAGATTCTTTTGGGGAGTTACCAGTACAGTAACCATACCAGGAAGTACTTAATTTATTAAGCTACTGCTTTTCTTAATCTCAGTGGAGATATTTACTGATAAACAGCTACCTACGCAGCATGTTCAGGTCGTTCCTAAATGAGCTTTTATCTCTCTCCTCACACCACAAATCAGATTCTTCTGAGGAGTTCCAGTACATTATCCTTTACCCTGTGTAATTACCTTAACAAGCTCCAGCTGTTTTTATTCTCAGAATGTTTACTCCCTGATATACAGCTGCCTACACCCTTCGTAAGTGCAGGCCCTAAATGAGCTTTTTTCTCTATCCCTCACCATAATCCAGATTCTTTTGGGGAGTTACCAGTACAGTAACCATACCAGGAAGTACTTAATTTATTAAGCTACTGCTTTTCTTAATCTTAGTGGAGATATTTACTGATAAACAGCTACCTGCGCAGCATGTTCATGTCGTTCCTAAATGAGCTTTTTTCTCTGTTCCCTCACCACAATCCAGATTCTTTTGGGGAGTTACGAGTACAGTATCCATACCAGAAAGTACTTAATTTATTAAGCTACTGCTTTTCTTAATCTCAGTGGAGATATTCACTGATAAACAGCTACGTATGCAGCATGTTCATGTCGTTCCTAAATGAGCTTTTATCTCTCTCCCCTCACCACAAATCAGATTCTTCAGAGGAGTTCCCAGTACATTATCCTTTCCCCTGTGTAATTACCTTAAGAAGCTCCAGCTGTTTTTATTCTCAGAAGCGATACTCCCTGATATACAGATGCCTACCCCCTTCGGAAGTGCAGGTCATAAATGAG
>NW_025956808.1:0-34848 GCF_023159225.1 Perognathus longimembris pacificus | reverse complement strand
TATTCTCATTTACTCCCTGATATACAGCTGCCTACCCCCTTAGTAAGTGCAGGTCCTAAATGAGCTTTTTTCTCTGTTCCCTCACCACAATCCAGATTCTTTTGGGGAGTTACCAGTACAGTAACCATACCAGGAAGTACTTAATTTATTAAGCTACTGCTTTTCTTAATCTCAGTGGAGATATTTACTGATAAACAGCTACCTACGCAGCATGTTCATGTCGTTCCTAAATGAGCTTTTTTCTCTGTTCCCTCACCACAATCCAGATTCTTTTGGGGAGTTACCAGTACAGTTATCCATACCAGGAAGTACTTAACATTAAGCTCCAGCTGTTTTTAATCTCAGTGGAGATATTTACTGATAAACAGCTGCCTACCCCCTGTTCATGTCGTTCCTAAATGAGCTTTTATCTCTCTCCCTCACCACAAATCAGATTCTTCTGAGGAGTTCCAGTACAGTAAACATACCAGGAAGTACTTGATTTATTAACCTAGCTGTTTTTATTCTCAGAAGGAGATATTTACTGATATACAGCTGCCTACCCCCTGTAAGTGCAGTCCTAAATGAGCTTTTTTCTCTGTTCCCTCACCACAATCCAGATTCTTTTGGGGAGTTACCAGTACAGTAACCATACCAGGAAGTACTTAATTTATTAAGCTACTGCTTTTCTTAATCTCAGTGGAGATATTTACTGATAAACAGCTACCTACGCAGCATGTTCATGTCGTTCCTAAATGAGCTTTTATCTCTCTCCCCTCACCACAAATCAGATTCTTCTGAGGAGTTCCCAGTACATTATCCTTTCCCCTGTGTAATTACCTTAACAAGCTCCAGCTGTTTTTATTCTCAGAAGCGATTTACTCCCTGATATACAGCTGCCTACCCCCTTCGTAAGTGCAGGTCCTAAATGAGCTTTTTTCTCTGTTCCCTCACCACAATCCAGATTCTTTTGGGGAGTTACCAGTACAGTAACATACCAGGAAGTACTTAATTTATTAAGCTACTGCTTTTCTTAATCTCAGTGGAGATATTTACTGATAAACAGCTACCTACGCAGCATGTTCATGTCGTTCCTAAATGAGCTTTTATCTCTCTCCCCTCACCACAAATCAGATTCTTCTGAGGAGTTCCCAGTACATTATCCTTTCCCCTGTGTAATTACCTTAACAAGCTCCAGCTGTTTTTATTCTCAGAAGGTTTACTCCCTGATATACAGCTGCCTACCCCCTTCGTAAGTGCAGGTCCTAAATGAGCTTTTTTCTCTGTTCCCTCACCACAATCCAGATTCTTTTGGGGAGTTACCAGTACAGTAACCATACCAGGAAGTACTTAATTTATTAAGCTACTGCTTTTCTTAATCTCAGTGGAGATATTTACTGATAAACAGCTACATACGCAGCATGTTCATGTCGTTCCTAAATGAGCTTTTATCTCTCTCCCCTCACCACAAATCAGATTCTTCTGAGGAGTTCCCAGTACATTATCCTTTCCCCTGTGTAATTACCTTAACAAGCTCCAGCTGTTTTTATTCTCAGAAGGTTTACTCCCTGATATACAGCTGCCTACCCCCTTCATGTCGTTCCTAAATGAGCTTTTTTCTCTTCCCCTCACCACAAATCAGATTCTGCTGAGGAGTTCCCAGTACATTATCCTTTCCCCTGTGTAATTACCTTAACAAGCTCCAGCTGTTTTTATTCTCAGAAGGTTAACTCCCTGATATACAGCTGCCTACCCCCTTCATAAGTCAGGTCCTAAATGAGCTTTTTTCTCTGTTCCCTCACCACAATCCAGATTCTTTGGGAGTTACCAGTACAGTAACCATACCAGGAAGTACTTAATTTAAAGCTACTGCTTTTCTTAATCTCAGTGGAGATATTTACTGATAACAGCAGCTACCCCCTGTTCATGTCGTTCCTAAATGAGCTTTTATCTCTCTCCCCTCACCACAAATCAGATTCTTCTGAGGAGTTCCCAGTACATTATGCTTTCCCCTGTGTAATTACCTTAACAAGCTCCAGGTGTTTTTATTCTCAGAAGGTTTACTCCCTGATATACAGCTGCCTATCCCCTTCTTAAATGCAGGTCCTAAATGAGTTTTTTCTCTGTTCCCTCACCACAATCCAGATTCTTTTGGGGAGTTACCAGTACAGTAACCATACCAGGAAGTACTTAATTTATTAAGCTACTGCTTTTCTTAATCTCAGTGGAGATATTTACTGATAAACAGCTACCTACGCAGCATGTTCATGTCGTTCCTAAATGAGCTTTTATCTCTCTCCCCTCACCACAAATCAGATTCTTCTGAGGAGTTCCCAGTACATTATCCTTTCCCCTGTGTATTTACCTTAAGAAGCTCCAGCTGTTTTTATTCTCAGAAGGTTTACTCCCTGATATACAGCTGCCTACCCCCTTCGTAAGTGCAGGTCCTAAATGAGCTTTTTTCTCTGTTCGCTCACCACAATCCAGATTCTTTTGGGGAGTTACCAGTACAGTAACCATACCAGGAAGAACTTAATTTATTAAGCTACTGCTTTTCTTAATCTCAGTGCTGATATTTACTGATAAACAGCTACCTACGCAGCATGTTCATGTCGTTCCTAAATGAGCTTTTATCTCTCTCCAATCACCACAAATCAGATTCTTCTGAGGAGTCCCCAGTACATTATCCTTTCCCCTGTGTAATTACCTTAACAAGCTCCAGCTGTTTTTATTCTCAGAAGGTTTACTCCCTGATATACAGCTGCCTACCCCCTTCGTAAGTGCAGGTCCTAAATGAGCTTTTTTCTCTGTTCCCTCACCACAATCCAGATTCTTTTGGGGAGTTACCAGTACAGTAACCATACCAGGAAGTACTTAATTTATTAAGCTACTGCTTTTCTTAATCTCAGTGGAGATATTTACTGATAAACAGCTACCTACGCAGCATGTTCATGACGTTCCTAAATGAGCTTTTTTCTCTGTTCCCTCACCACAATCCAGATTCTTTTGGGGAGTTACCAGTACAGTATCCATACCAGGAAGTACTTAATTTATTAAGGTACTGCTTTTCTTAATCTCAGTGGAGATATTTACTGATAAACAGCTACGTATGCAGCATGTTCATGTCGTTCCTAAATCAGCTTTTATCTCTCTCTCCTCAACACAAATGAGATTCTTCTGAGGAGTTCCCAGTACATTATCCTTTCCCCTGTGTAATTACCTTAACAAGCTCCAGCTGTTTTTATTCTCAGAAGCGATACTCCCTGATATACAGCTGCCTACCCCCTTCGTAAGTGCAGGTCCTAAATGAGCTTTTTTCTCTGTTCCCTCACCACAATCCAGATTCTTTTGGGGAGTTACCAGTACAGTAACCATACCAGGAAGTACTTAATTTATTAAGCTACTGCTTTTCTTAATCTCAGTGGAGATATTTACTGATAAACAGCTACCTACGCAGCATGTTCATGTCGTTCCTAAATGAGCTTTTATCTCTCTCCCCTCAACACAAATCAGATTCTTCTGAGGAGTTCCCAGTACATTATCCTTTCCCCTGTGTAATTACCTTAACAAGCTCCAGCTGTTTTTATTCTCAGAAGGTTTACTCCCTGATATACAGCTGCCTACCCCCTTCGTAAGTGCAGGTCCTAAATGAGCTTTTTTCTCTGTTCCCTCACCACAATCCAGATTCTTTTGGGGAGTTACCAGTACAGTAACCATACCAGGAAGTACTTAATTTATTAAGCTACTGCTTTTCTTAATCTCAGTGGAGATATTTACTGATAAACAGCTACAACGCAGCATGTTCATGTCGTTCCTAAATGAGCTTTTATCTCTCTCCCCTCACCACAAATCAGATTCTTCTGAGGAGTTCCCAGTACATTATCCTTTCCCCTGTGTAATTACCTTAACAAATCCAGCTGTTTTTATTCTCAGAAGGTTTACTCCCTGATATACAGCTGCCTACCCCCTGTAAGTGCGGTCCTAAATGAGCTTTTTTCTCTCCCTCACCACAATCCAGATTCTTTTGGGGAGTTACCAGTACAGTAACCATACCAGGAAGTACTTAATTTATTAAGCTCCCTGTTTTTAATCTCAGTGGAGATATTTACTGATAAACAGCTACCTACGCAGCATGTTCATGTCGTTCCTAAATGAGCTTTTATCTCTCTCCCTCACCACAAATCAGATTCTTCTGAGGAGTTCCAGTACATTATCCATTTCCCTGTGTAATTACCTTAACAAGCTCCACTGCTTTTTTATCTCAGAAGGTTTACTCCCTGATATACAGCTACCTACCCATGTCATGTCAGGTCCTAAATGAGCTTTTTTCTCTGTTCCCTCACCACAATCCAGATTCTTTTGGGAGTTACCCAGTACAGTAACCATACCAGGAAGTACTTAATTTATTAAGCTACTGCTTTTTTAATCTCAGTGGAGATATTTACTGATAACAGCTGCCTACGCAGCATGTTCATGTCGTTCCTAAATGAGCTTTTTTCTCTGTTCCCTCACCACAATCCAGATTCTTTTGGGGAGTTACCAGTACAGTATCCATACCAGGAAGTACTTAATTTATTAAGCTACTGCTTTTCTTAATCTCAGTGGAGATATTTACTGATAAACAGCTACCTACGCAGCATGTTCATGTCGTTCCTAAATGAGCTTTTATCTCTCTCCCCTCACCACAAATCAGATTCTTCTGAGGAGTTCCCAGTACATTATCCTTTCCCCTGTGTATTTACCTTAAGAAGCTCCAGCTGTTTTTATTCTCAGAAGGTTTACTCCCTGATATACAGCTGCCTACCCCTTCGTAAGTGCAGGTCCTAAATGAGCTTTTTTCTCTGTTCCTCACCACAATCCAGATTCTTTTGGGGAGTTACCAGTACAGTAACCATACCAGGAAGAACTTAATTTATTAAGCTACTGCTTTTCTTAATCTCAGTGCTGATATTTACTGATAACAGCTACCTACGCAGCATGTTCATGTCGTTCCTAAATGAGCTTTTATCTCTCTCCAATCACCACAAATCAGATTCTTCTGAGGAGTCCCAGTACATTATCCTTTCCCCTGTGTAATTACCTTAACAAGCTCCAGCTGTTTTTATTCTCAGAAGTTTTACTCCCTGATATACAGCTGCCTACCCCCTTCGTAAGTGCAGGTCCTAAATGAGCTTTTTTCTCTGTTCCCTCACCACAATCCAGATTCTTTTGGGGAGTTACCAGTACAGTAACCATACCAGGAAGTACTTAATTTATTAAGCTACTGCTTTTCTTAATCTCAGTGGAGATATTTACTGATAAACAGCTACCTACGCAGCATGTTCATGACGTTCCTAAATGAGCTTTTTTCTCTGTTCCCTCACCACAATCCAGATTCTTTTGGGAGTTACCAGTACAGTATCCATACCAGGAAGTACTTAATTTATTAAGCTACTGCTTTTCTTAATCTCAGTGGAGATATTTACTGATAAACAGCTACCTATGCAGCATGTTCATGTCGTTCCTAAATGAGCTTTTATCTCTCTCTCCCTCACCACAAATGAGATTCTTCTGAGGAGTTCCCAGTACATTATCCTTTCCCCTGTGTAATTACCTTAACAAGCTCCAGCTGTTTTTATTCTCAGAAGCGATACTCCCTGATATACAGCTGCCTACCCCCTTCGTAAGTGCAGGTCCTAAATGAGCTTTTTTCTCTGTTCCCTCACCACAATCCAGATTCTTTTGGGGAGTTACCAGTACAGTAACCATACCAGGAAGTACTTAATTTATTAAGCTACTGCTTTTCTTAATCTCAGTGGAGATATTTACTGATAAACAGCTACCTACGCAGCATGTTCATGTCGTTCCTAAATGAGCTTTTATCTCTCTCCCTCACACAAATCAGATTCTTCTGAGGAGTTCCCAGTACATTATCCTTTCCCCTGTGTAATTACCTTAACAAGCTCCAGCTGTTTTTATTCTCAGAAGGATACTCCCTGATATACAGCTGCCTACCCCCTTCCTAAGTGCAGGTCCTAAATGAGCTTTTTTCTCTGTTCCCTCACCACAATCCAGATTCTTTTGGGGAGTTACCAGTACAGTAACCATGCCAGGAAGTACTTAATTTATTAAGCTACTGCTTTTCTTAATCTCAGTGGAGATATTTACTGATAAACACCTTCGTACGCAGCATGTTCATGTCGTTCCTAAATGAGCTTTTTTCTCTGTTCCCTCACCACAATCCAGATTCTTTTGGGGAGTTACCCAGTACAGTATCCATAACCCCTGGAAGTACTTAATTTATTAAGATACTGCTTTTCTTAATCTCAGTGGAGATATTTACTGATAAACAGCTACCTACGCAGCATGTTCATGTCGTCCTAAATGAGCTTTTTTCTCTCCCCTCACCACAAATCAGATTCTTTTGAGGAGTTCCCAGTACATTATCCTTTCCCCTGGAATACTTAATTTAAAGCTCTCCTGTTTTTATTCTCAGAAGGTTTTACTGATATACAGCTGCCTACCCCCTGTTCATGTCGTTCCTAAATGAGCTTTTTCTCTCTGTTCCCTCACCACAATCCAGATTCTTTGGGAGTTACCAGTACAGTAACCATACCAGGAAGTACTTAATTTATTAAGCTACTGCTTTTCTTAATCTCAGTGGAGATATTTACTGATAAACAGCTACCTACGCAGCATGTTCATGTCGTTCCTAAATGAGCTTTTATCTCTCTCCCTCACCACAAATCAGATTCTTTGAGGAGTTCCCAGTACATTATCCATTTCCCCTGTGTAATTACCTTAACAAGCTCCACTGTTTTTATTCTCAGAAGGTTTACTCCCTGATATACAGCTGCCTACCCATGTTCATGCAGGTCCTAAATGAGCTTTTTTCTCTGTTCCCTCACCACAATCCAGATTCTTTTGGGGAGTTACCAGTACAGTAACCATACCAGGAAGTACTTAATTTATTAAGCTACTGCTTTTCTTAATCTCAGTGGAGATATTTACTGATAAACAGCTACGTACGCAGCATGTTCATGTCGTTCCTAAATGAGCTTTTATCTCTCTCCCCTCACCACAAATCAGATTCTTCTGAGGAGTTCCCAGTACATTATCCTTTCCCCTGTGTAATTACCTTAACAAGCTCCAGCTGTTTTTATTCTCAGAAGGTTTACTCCCTGATATACAGCTGCCTACCCCCTTCGTAAGTGCAGGTCCTAAATGAGCTTTTTTCTCTGTTCCCTCACCACAATCCAGATTCTTTTGGGGAGTTACCAGTACAGTAACCATACCAGGAAGTACTTAATTTATTAAGCTACTGCTTTTCTTAATCTCAGTGGAGATATTTACTGATAAACAGCTACCTACGCAGCATGTTCATGTCGTTCCTAAATGAGCTTTTATCTCTCTCCCCTCACCACAAATCAGATTCTTCTGAGGAGTTCCCAGTACATTATCCTTTCCCCTGTGTAATTACCTTAACAAGCTCCAGCTGTTTTTATTCTCAGAAGGTTTACTCCTTGATATACAGCTGCCTACCCCCTTCGTAAGTGCAGGTCCTAAATGAGCTTTTTTCTCTGTTCCCTCACCACAATCCAGATTCTTTTGGGGAGTTACCAGTACAGTAACCATACCAGGAAGTACTTAATTTATTAAGCTACTGCTTTTCTTAATCTCAGTGGAGATATTTACTGATAAACAGCTACCTACGCAGCATGTTCATGTCGTTCCTAAATGAGCTTTTATCTCTCTCCCTCACCACAAATCAGATTCTTCTGAGGAGTTCCCAGTACATTATCCTTTCCCCTGTGTAATTACCTTAACAAGCTCCAGCTGTTTTTATTCTCAGAAGGTTTACTCCCTGATATACAGCTGCCTACCCCTTCGTAAGTGCAGGTCCTAAATGAGCTTTTTTCTCTGTTCCCTCACCACAATCCAGATTCTTTTGGGGAGTTACCAGTACAGTAACCATACCAGGAAGTACTTAATTTATTAAGCTACTGCTTTTCTTAATCTCAGTGGAGATATTTACTGATAAACAGCTACCTACGCAGCCTGTTCATTTCGTTCCTAAATGAGCTTTTATCTCTCTCCCCTCACCACAAATCAGATTCTTCTGAGGAGTTCCCAGTACATTATCCTTTCCCCTGTGTAATTACCTTAACAAGCTCCAGCTGTTTTTATTCTCAGAAGGTTTACTCCCTGATAACAGCTGCCTACCCCCTTCGTAAGTGCAGGTCCTAAATGAGCTTTTTTCTCTGTTCCCTCACCACAATCCAGATTCTTTTGGGGAGTTACCAGTACAGTAACCATACCAGGAAGTACTTAATTTATTAAGCTCTGCTTTTCTTAATCTCAGTGGAGATATTTACTGATAAACAGCTACCTACGCAGCCTGTTCATGTCGTTCCTAAATGAGCTTTTATCTCTTCCCCTCACCACAAATCAGATTCTTCTGAGGAGTTCCCAGTACATTATCCTTTCCCCTGTGTAATTACCTTAACAAGCTCCACTGTTTTTATTCTCAGAAGGTTTACTCCCTGATATACAGCTGCCTACCCCCTTCGTAAGTGCAGGTCCTAAATGAGCTTTTTTCTCTGTTCCCTCACCACAATCCAGATTCTTTTGGGGAGTTACCAGTACAGTAACCATACAGGAAGTACTTAATTTATAAGCTACTGCTTTTCTTAATCTCAGTGGAGATATTTACTGATAAACAGCTACCTACGCAGCATGTTCATGTCGTTCCTAAATGAGCTTTTATCTCTCTCCCTCACCACAAATCAGATTCTTCTGAGGAGTTCCCAGTACATTATCCTTTCCCCTGTGTAATTACCTTAACAAGCTCCAGCTGTTTTTATTCTCAGAAGGTTTACTCCGTGATATACAGCTGCCTACCCCCTTCGTAAGTGCAGGTCCTAAATGAGCTTTTTTCTCTGTTCCCTCACCACAATCCAGATTCTTTTGGGGAGTTACCAGTACAGTAACCATACCAGGAAGTACTTAATTTATTAAGCTACTGCTTTTCTTAATCTCAGTGGAGATATTTACTGATAAACAGCTACCTACGCAGCATGTTCATGTCGTTCCTAAATGAGCTTTTATCTCTCTCCCCTCACCACAAATCAGATTCTTTGAGGAGTTCCCAGTACATTATCCTTTCCCCTGTGTAATTACCTTAACAAGCTCCAGCTGTTTTTATTCTCAGAAGGTTTACTCCCTGATATACAGCTGCCTACCCCCTTAGTAAGTGCAGGTCCTAAATGAGCTTTTTTCTCTGTTCCCTCACCACAATCCAGATTCTTTTGGGGAGTTACCAGTACAGTAACCATACCAGGAAGTACTTAATTTATTAAGCTACTGCTTTTCTTAATCTCAGTGGAGATATTTACTGATAAACAGCTACGTACGCAGCATGTTCATGTCGTTCCTAAATGAGCTTTTATCTCTCTCCCCTCACCACAAATCAGATTCTTCTGAGGAGTTCCCAGTACATTATCCTTTCCCCTGTGTAATTACCTTAACAAGCTCCAGCTGTTTTTATTCTCAGAAGGTTTACTCCCTGATATACAGCTGCCTACCCCCTTCGTAAGTGCAGGTCCTAAATGAGCTTTTTTCTCTGTTCCCTCACCACAATCCAGATTCTTTTGGGGAGTTACCAGTACAGTAACCATACCAGGAAGTACTTAATTTATTAAGCTACTGCTTTTCTTAATCTCAGTGGAGATATTTACTGATAAACAGCTACCTACGCAGCATGTTCATGTCGTTCCTAAATGAGCTTTTATCTCTCTCCCCTCACCACAAATCAGATTCTTCTGAGGAGTTCCCAGTACATTATCCTTTCCCCTGTGTAATTACCTTAACAAGCTCCAGCTGTTTTTATTCTCAGAAGGTTTACTCCTTGATATACAGCTGCCACCCCCTTCGTAAGTGCAGGTCCTGAAATGAGCTTTTTTCTCTGTTCCCTCACCACAATCCAGATTCTTTTGGGGAGTTACCAGTACAGTAACCATACCAGGAAGTACTTAATTTATTAAGCTACTGCTTTTCTTAATCTCAGTGGAGATATTTACTGATAAACAGCTACCTACGCAGCATGTTCATGTCGTTCCTAAATGAGCTTTTATCTCTCTCCCGTCACCACAAATCAGATTCTTCTGAGGAGTTCCCAGTACATTATCCTTTCCCCTGTGTAATTACCTTAACAAGCTCCAGCTGTTTTTATTCTCAGAAGGTTTACTCCCTGATATACAGCTGCCTACCCCCTTCGTAAGTGCAGGTCCTAAATGAGCTTTTTTCTCTGTTCCCTCACCACAATCCAGATTCTTTTGGGGAGTTACCAGTACAGTAACCATACCAGGAAGTACTTAATTTATTAAGCTACTGCTTTTCTTAATCTCAGTGGAGATATTTACTGATAAACAGCTACCTACGCAGCATGTTCATGTCGTTCCTAAATGAGCTTTTATCTCTCTCCCCTCACCACAAATCAGATTCTTCTGAGGAGTTCCCAGTACATTATCCTTTCCCCTGTGTAATTACCTTAACAAGCTCCA
Source organism: Perognathus longimembris pacificus (assembly GCF_023159225.1). NCBI lineage: Eukaryota > Metazoa > Chordata > Mammalia > Rodentia > Heteromyidae > Perognathus > Perognathus longimembris. The sequence continues at coordinate 24,328 of NW_025956808.1, read as the reverse complement.
GCTGTTTTTATTCTCAGAAGGTTTACTCCCTGATATACAGCTGCCTACCCCCTTCGTAAGTGCAGGTCCTGAATGAGCTTTTTTCTCTGTTCCCTCACCACAATCCAGATTCTTTTGGGGAGTTACCAGTACAGTAACCATACCAGGAAGTACTTAATTTATTAAGCTACTGCTTTTCTTAATCTCAGTGGAGATATTTACTGATAAACAGCTACCTACGCAGCATGTTCATGTCGTTCCTAAATGAGCTTTTATCTCTCTCCCCTCACCACAAATCAGATTCTTCTGAGGAGTTCCCAGTACATTATCCTTTCCCCTGTGTAATTACCTTAACAAGCTCCAGCTGTTTTTATTCTCAGAAGGTTTACTCCCTGATATACAGCTGCCTACCCCCTTCGTAAGTGCAGGTCCTAAATGAGCTTTTTTCTCTGTTCCCTCACCACAATCCAGATTCTTTTGGGGAGTTACCAGTACAGTAACCATACCAGGAAGTACTTAATTTATTAAGCTACTGCTTTTCTTAATCTCAGTGGAGATATTTACTGATAAACAGCTACCTACGCAGCATGTTCATGTCGTTCCTAAATGAGCTTTTATCTCTCTCCCCTCACCACAAATCAGATTCTTCTGAGGAGTTCCCAGTACATTATCCTTTCCCCTGTGTAATTACCTTAACAAGCTCCAGCTGTTTTTATTCTCAGAAGGTTTACTCCCTGATATACAGCTGCCTACCCCCTTCGTAAGTGCAGGTCCTAAATGAGCTTTTTTCTCTGTTCCCTCACCACAATCCAGATTCTTTTGGGGAGTTACCAGTACAGTAACCATACCAGGAAGTACTTAATTTATTAAGCTACTGCTTTTCTTAATCTCAGTGGAGATATTTACTGATAAACAGCTACCTACGCAGCATGTTCATGTCGTTCCTAAATGAGCTTTTATCTCTCTCCCCTCACCACAAATCAGATTCTTCTGAGGAGTTCCCAGTACATTATCCTTTCCCCTGTGTAATTACCTTAACAAGCTCCAGCTGTTTTTATTCTCAGAAGGTTTACTCCCTGATATACAGCTGCCTACCCCCTTCGTAAGTGCAGGTCCTAAATGAGCTTTTTTCTCTGTTCCCTCACCACAATCCAGATTCTTTTGGGGAGTTACCAGTACAGTAACCATACCAGGAAGTACTTAATTTATTAAGCTTCTGCTTTTCTTAATCTCAGTGGAGATATTTACTGATAAACAGCTACCTACGCAGCATGTTCATGTCGTTCCTAAATGAGCTTTTATCTCTCTCCCCTCACCACAAATCAGATTCTTCTGAGGAGTTCCCAGTACATTATCCTTTCCCCTGTGTAATTACCTTAACAAGCTCCAGCTGTTTTTATTCTCAGAAGGTTTACTCCCTGATATACAGCTGCCTACCCCCTTCGTAAGTGCAGGTCCTAAATGAGCTTTTTTCTCTGTTCCCTCACCACAATCCAGATTCTTTTGGGGAGTTACCAGTACAGTAACCATACCAGGAAGTACTTAATTTATTAAGCTACTGCTTTTCTTAATCTCAGTGGAGATATTTACTGATAAACAGCTACCTACGCAGCATGTTCATGTCGTTCCTAAATGAGCTTTTATCTCTCTCCCCTCACCACAAATCAGATTCTTCTGAGGAGTTCCCAGTACATTATCCTTTCCCCTGTGTAATTACCTTAACAAGCTCCAGCTGTTTTTATTCTCAGAAGGTTTACTCCGTGATATACAGCTGCCACCCCCTTCGTAAGTGCAGGTCCTTAAATGAGCTTTTTTCTCTGTTCCCTCACCACAATCCAGATTCTTTTGGGGAGTTACCAGTACAGTAACCATAACCAGGAAGTACTTAATTTATTAAGCTACTGCTTTTCTTAATCTCAGTGGAGATATTTACTGATAAACAGCTACCTACGCAGCATGTTCATGTCGTTCCTAAATGAGCTTTTATCTCTCTCCCCTCACCACAAATCAGATTCTTCTGAGGAGTTCCCAGTACATTATCCTTTCCCCTGTGTAATTACCTTAACAAGCTCCAGCTGTTTTTATTCTCAGAAGGTTTACTCCCTGATATACAGCTGCCTACCCCCTTCGTAAGTGCAGGTCCTAAATGAGCTTTTTTCTCTGTTCCCTCACCACAATCCAGATTCTTTTGGGGAGTTACCAGTACAGTAACCATACCAGGAAGTACTTAATTTATTAAGCTACTGCTTTTCTTAATCTCAGTGGAGATATTTACTGATAAACAGCTACCTACGCAGCATGTTCATGTCGTTCCTAAATGAGCTTTTATCTCTCTCCCCTCACCACAAATCAGATTCTTCTGAGGAGTTCCCAGTACATTATCCTTTCCCCTGTGTAATTACCTTAACAAGCTCCAGCTGTTTTTATTCTCAGAAGGTTTACTCCCTGATATACAGCTGCCTACCCCCTTCGTAAGTGCAGGTCCTGAATGAGCTTTTTTCTCTGTTCCCTCACCACAATCCAGATTCTTTTGGGGAGTTACCAGTACAGTAACCATACCAGGAAGTACTTAATTTATTAAGCTACTGCTTTTCTTAATCTCAGTGGAGATATTTACTGATAAACAGCTACCTACGCAGCATGTTCATGTCGTTCCTAAATGAGCTTTTATCTCTCTCCCCTCACCACAAATCAGATTCTTCTGAGGAGTTCCCAGTACATTATCCTTTCCCCTGTGTAATTACCTTAACAAGCTCCAGCTGTTTTTATTCTCAGAAGGTTTACTCCCTGATATACAGCTGCCTACCCCCTTCGTAAGTGCAGGTCCTAAATGAGCTTTTTTCTCTGTTCCCTCACCACAATCCAGATTCTTTTGGGGAGTTACCAGTACAGTAACCATACCAGGAAGTACTTAATTTATTAAGCTACTGCTTTTCTTAATCTCAGTGGAGATATTTACTGATAAACAGCTACCTACGCAGCATGTTCATGTCGTTCCTAAATGAGCTTTTATCTCTCTCCCCTCACCACAAATCAGATTCTTCTGAGGAGTTCCCAGTACATTATCCTTTCCCCTGTGTAATTACCTTAACAAGCTCCAGCTGTTTTTATTCTCAGAAGGTTTACTCCCTGATATACAGCTGCCTACCCCCTTCGTAAGTGCAGGTCCTAAATGAGCTTTTTCTCTGTTCCCTCACCACAATCCAGATTCTTTTGGGGAGTTACCAGTACAGTAACCATACCAGGAAGTACTTAATTTATTAAGCTACTGCTTTTCTTAATCTCAGTGGAGATATTTACTGATAAACAGCTACCTACGCAGCATGTTCATGTCGTTCCTAAATGAGCTTTTATCTCTCTCCCCTCACCACAAATCAGATTCTTCTGAGGAGTTCCCAGTACATTATCCTTTCCCCTGTGTAATTACCTTAACAAGCTCCAGCTGTTTTTATTCTCAGAAGGTTTACTCCCTGATATACAGCTGCCTACCCCCTTCGTAAGTGCAGGTCCTAAATGAGCTTTTTTCTCTGTTCCCTCACCACAATCCAGATTCTTTTGGGGAGTTACCAGTACAGTAACCATACCAGGAAGTACTTAATTTATTAAGCTTCTGCTTTTCTTAATCTCAGTGGAGATATTTACTGATAAACAGCTACCTACGCAGCATGTTCATGTCGTTCCTAAATGAGCTTTTATCTCTCTCCCCTCACCACAAATCAGATTCTTCTGAGGAGTTCCCAGTACATTATCCTTTCCCCTGTGTAATTACCTTAACAAGCTCCAGCTGTTTTTATTCTCAGAAGGTTTACTCCCTGATATACAGCTGCCTACCCCCTTCGTAAGTGCAGGTCCTAAATGAGCTTTTTTCTCTGTTCCCTCACCACAATCCAGATTCTTTTGGGGAGTTACCAGTACAGTAACCATACCAGGAAGTACTTAATTTATTAAGCTACTGCTTTTCTTAATCTCAGTGGAGATATTTACTGATAAACAGCTACCTACGCAGCATGTTCATGTCGTTCCTAAATGAGCTTTTATCTCTCTCCCCTCACCACAAATCAGATTCTTCTGAGGAGTTCCCAGTACATTATCCTTTCCCCTGTGTAATTACCTTAACAAGCTCCAGCTGTTTTTATTCTCAGAAGGTTTACTCCCTGATATACAGCTGCCTACCCCCTTCGTAAGTGCAGGTCCTAAATGAGCTTTTTTCTCTGTTCCCTCACCACAATCCAGATTCTTTTGGGGAGTTACCAGTACAGTAACCATACCAGGAAGTACTTAATTTATTAAGCTACTGCTTTTCTTAATCTCAGTGGAGATATTTACTGATAAACAGCTACCTACGCAGCATGTTCATGTCGTTCCTAAATGAGCTTTTATCTCTCTCCCCTCACCACAAATCAGATTCTTCTGAGGAGTTCCCAGTACATTATCCTTTCCCCTGTGTAATTACCTTAACAAGCTCCAGCTGTTTTTATTCTCAGAAGGTTTACTCCCTGATATACAGCTGCCTACCCCCTTCGTAAGTGCAGGTCCTAAATGAGCTTTTTTCTCTGTTCCCTCACCACAATCCAGATTCTTTTGGGGAGTTACCAGTACAGTAACCATACCAGGAAGTACTTAATTTATTAAGCTACTGCTTTTCTTAATCTCAGTGGAGATATTTACTGATAAACAGCTACCTACGCAGCATGTTCATGTCGTTCCTAAATGAGCTTTTATCTCTCTCCCCTCACCACAAATCAGATTCTTCTGAGGAGTTCCCAGTACATTATCCTTTCCCCTGTGTAATTACCTTAACAAGCTCCAGCTGTTTTTATTCTCAGAAGGTTTACTCCCTGATATACAGCTGCCTACCCCCTTCGTAAGTGCAGGTCCTAAATGAGCTTTTTTCTCTGTTCCCTCACCACAATCCAGATTCTCTTGGGGAGTTACCAGTACAGTAACCATACCAGGAAGTACTTAATTTATTAAGCTACTGCTTTTCTTAATCTCAGTGGAGATATTTACTGATAAACAGCTACCTACGCAGCATGTTCATGTCGTTCCTAAATGAGCTTTTATCTCTCTCCCCTCACCACAAATCAGATTCTTCTGAGGAGTTCCCAGTACATTATCCTTTCCCCTGTGTAATTACCTTAACAAGCTCCAGCTGTTTTTATTCTCAGAAGGTTTACTCCCTGATATACAGCTGCCTACCCCCTTCGTAAGTGCAGGTCTAAATGAGCTTTTTTCTCTGTTCCCTCACCACAATCCAGATTCTTTTGGGGAGTTACCAGTACAGTAACCATACCAGGAAGTACTTAATTTATTAAGCTACTGCTTTTCTTAATTCTCAGTGGAGATATTTACTGATAAACAGCTACCTACGCAGCATGTTCATGTCGTTCCTAAATGAGCTTTTATCTCTCTCCCCTCACCACAAATCAGATTCTTCTGAGGAGTTGCCTGTACATTATCCTTTCCCCTGTGTAATTACCTTAACAAGCTCCAGCTGTTTTTATTCTCAGAAGGTTTACTCCCTGATATACAGCTGCCTACCCCCTTCGTAAGTGCAGGTCCTAAATGAGCTTTTTCTCTGTTCCCTCACCACAATCCAGATTCTTATAGGGAGTTACCAGTACAGTAACCATACCAGGAAGAACTTAATTTATTAAGCTACTGCTTTTCTTAATCTCAGTGGAGATATTTACTGATAAACAGCTACCTACGCAGCATGTTCTTGTCGTTCCTAAATGAGCTTTTATCTCTCTCCCCTCACCACAAATCAGATTCTTCTGAGGAGTTCCCAGTACATTATCCTTTCCCCTGTGTAATTACCTTAACAAGCTCCAGCTGTTTTTATTCTCAGAAGGTTTACTCCCTGATATACAGCTGCCTACCCCCTTCGTAAGTGCAGGTCCTAAATGAGCTTTTTTCTCTGTTCCCTCACCACAATCCAGATTCTTTTGGGGAGTTACCAGTACAGTAACCATACCAGGAAGTACTTAATTTATTAAGCTACTGCTTTTCTTAATCTCAGTGGAGATATTTACTGATAAACAGCTACCTACGCAGTATGTTCATGTCGTTCCTAAATGAGCTTTTATCTCTCTCCCCTCACCACAAATCAGATTCTTCTGAGGAGTTCCCAGTACATTATCCTTTCCCCTGTGTAATTACCTTAACAAGCTCCAGCTGTTTTTATTCTCAGAAGGTTTACTCCCTGATATACAGCTGCCTACCCCCTTCGTAAGTGCAGGTCCTAAATGAGCTTTTTTCTCTGTTCCCTCACCACAACCCAGATTCTCTTGGGGAGTTACCAGTACAGTAACCATACCAAGAAGTACTTAATTTATTAAGCTACTGCTTTTCTTAATCTCAGTGGAGATATTTACAGATAAACAGCTACCTACGCAGCATGTTCATGTCGTTCCTAAATGAGCTTTTATCTCTCTCCCCTCACCACAAATCAGATTCTTCTGAGGAGTTCCCAGTACATTATCCTTTCCCCTGTGTAATTACCTTAACAAGCTCCAGCTGTTTTTATTCTCAGAAGGTTTACTCCCTGATATACAGCTGCCTACCCCCTTTGTAAGTGCAGGTCCTAAATGAGCTTTTTTCTCTCTTGCCTCACCACAACCCAGATTCTTTTGGGGAGTTACCAGTACAGTAACCATACCAGGAAGTACTTAATTTATTAAGCTACTGCTTTTCTTAATGTCAGTGGAGATATTTACTGATAAACAGCTACCTACGCAGCATGTTCATGTCGTTCCTAAATGAGCTTTTATCTCTCTCCCCTCACCACAAATCAGATTCTTCTGAGGAGTTCCCAGTACATTATCCTTTCCCCTGTGTAATTACCTTAACAAGCTCCAGCTGTTTTTATTCTCAGAAGGTTTACTCCCTGATATACAGCTGCCTACCCCCTTCGTAAGTGCAGGTCCTAAATGAGCTTTTTTCTCTGTTCCCTCACCACAATCCAGATTCTTTTGGGGAGTTACCAGTACAGTAACCATACCAGGAAGTACTTAATTTATTAAGCTACTGCTTTTCTTAATCTCATTGGAGATATTTACTGATAAACAGCTACCTACGCAGCATATTCATGTCGTTCCTAAATGAGCTTTTATCTCTCTCCCCTCACCACAAATCAGATTCTTCTGAGGCGTTCCCAGTACATTATCCTTTCCCCTGTGTAATTACCTTAACAAGCTCCAGCTATTTTTATTCTCAGAAGTTTTACTCCCTGATATACAGCTGCCTACCCCCTTCGTAAGTGCAGGTCCTAAATGAGCTTTTTTCTCTGTTCCCTCACCACAACCCAGATTCTCTTGGGGAGTTACCAGTACAGTAACCATACCAGGAAGTACTTAATTTATTAAGCTACTGCTTTTCTTAATCTCAGTGGAGATATTTACTGATAAACAGCTACCTACGCAGCATGTTCATGTCGTTCCTAAATGAGCTTTTATCTCTCTCCCCTCACCCCAAATCAGATTCTTCTGAGGAGTTCCCAGTACATTATACTTTCCCCTGTGTAATTACCTTAACAAGCTCCAGCTGTTTTTATTCTCAGAAGGTTTACTCCCTGATATACAGCTGCCTACCCCCTTCGAAAGTGCAGGTCATAAATGAGCTTTTTTCTCTGTTCCCTCACCACAATCCAGATTCTTTTGGGGAGTTACCAGTACAGTAACCATACCAGGTAGTACTTAATTTATTAAGCTACTGCTTTTCTTAATGTCAGTGGAGATATTTACTGATAAACAGCTACCTACGCAGCATGTTCATGTCGTTCCTAAATGAGCTTTTATCTCTCTCCCCTCACCACAAATCAGATTCTTCTGAGGAGTTGCCTGTACATTATCCTTTCCCCTGTGTAATTACCTTAACAAGCTCCAGCTGTTTTTATTCTCAGAAGGTTTACTCCCTGATATACAGCTGCCTACCCCCTTCGTAAGTGCAGGTCCTAAATGAGCTTTTTCTCTGTTCCCTCACCACAATCCAGATTCTTATAGGGAGTTACCAGTACAGTAACCATACCAGGAAGAACTTAATTTATTAAGCTACTGCTTTTCTTAATCTCAGTGGAGATATTTACTGATAAACAGCTACCTACGCAGCATGTTCTTGTCGTTCCTAAATGAGCTTTTATCTCTCTCCCCTCACCACAAATCAGATTCTTCTGAGGAGTTCCCAGTACATTATCCTTTCCCCTGTGTAATTACCTTAACAAGCTCCAGCTGTTTTTATTCTCAGAAGGTTTACTCCCTGATATACAGCTGCCTACCCCCTTCGTAAGTGCAGGTCCTAAATGAGCTTTTTTCTCTGTTCCCTCACCACAATCCAGATTCTTTTGGGGAGTTACCAGTACAGTAACCATACCAGGAAGTACTTAATTTATTAAGCTACTGCTTTTCTTAATCTCAGTGGAGATATTTACTGATAAACAGCTACCTACGCAGTATGTTCATGTCGTTCCTAAATGAGCTTTTATCTCTCTCCCCTCACCACAAATCAGATTCTTCTGAGGAGTTCCCAGTACATTATCCTTTCCCCTGTGTAATTACCTTAACAAGCTCCAGCTGTTTTTATTCTCAGAAGGTTTACTCCCTGATATACAGCTGCCTACCCCCTTCGTAAGTGCAGGTCCTAAATGAGCTTTTTTCTCTGTTCCCTCACCACAACCCAGATTCTCTTGGGGAGTTACCAGTACAGTAACCATACCAAGAAGTACTTAATTTATTAAGCTACTGCTTTTCTTAATCTCAGTGGAGATATTTACAGATAAACAGCTACCTACGCAGCATGTTCATGTCGTTCCTAAATGAGCTTTTATCTCTCTCCCCTCACCACAAATCAGATTCTTCTGAGGAGTTCCCAGTACATTATCCTTTCCCCTGTGTAATTACCTTAACAAGCTCCAGCTGTTTTTATTCTCAGAAGGTTTACTCCCTGATATACAGCTGCCTACCCCCTTTGTAAGTGCAGGTCCTAAATGAGCTTTTTTCTCTCTTGCCTCACCACAACCCAGATTCTTTTGGGGAGTTACCAGTACAGTAACCATACCAGGAAGTACTTAATTTATTAAGCTACTGCTTTTCTTAATGTCAGTGGAGATATTTACTGATAAACAGCTACCTACGCAGCATGTTCATGTCGTTCCTAAATGAGCTTTTATCTCTCTCCCCTCACCACAAATCAGATTCTTCTGAGGAGTTCCCAGTACATTATCCTTTCCCCTGTGTAATTACCTTAACAAGCTCCAGCTGTTTTTATTCTCAGAAGGTTTACTCCCTGATATACAGCTGCCTACCCCCTTCGTAAGTGCAGGTCCTAAATGAGCTTTTTTCTCTGTTCCCTCACCACAATCCAGATTCTTTTGGGGAGTTACCAGTACAGTAACCATACCAGGAAGTACTTAATTTATTAAGCTACTGCTTTTCTTAATCTCATTGGAGATATTTACTGATAAACAGCTACCTACGCAGCATATTCATGTCGTTCCTAAATGAGCTTTTATCTCTCTCCCCTCACCACAAATCAGATTCTTCTGAGGCGTTCCCAGTACATTATCCTTTCCCCTGTGTAATTACCTTAACAAGCTCCAGCTATTTTTATTCTCAGAAGTTTTACTCCCTGATATACAGCTGCCTACCCCCTTCGTAAGTGCAGGTCCTAAATGAGCTTTTTTCTCTGTTCCCTCACCACAACCCAGATTCTCTTGGGGAGTTACCAGTACAGTAACCATACCAGGAAGTACTTAATTTATTAAGCTACTGCTTTTCTTAATCTCAGTGGAGATATTTACTGATAAACAGCTACCTACGCAGCATGTTCATGTCGTTCCTAAATGAGCTTTTATCTCTCTCCCCTCACCCCAAATCAGATTCTTCTGAGGAGTTCCCAGTACATTATACTTTCCCCTGTGTAATTACCTTAACAAGCTCCAGCTGTTTTTATTCTCAGAAGGTTTACTCCCTGATATACAGCTGCCTACCCCCTTCGAAAGTGCAGGTCATAAATGAGCTTTTTTCTCTGTTCCCTCACCACAATCCAGATTCTTTTGGGGAGTTACCAGTACAGTAACCATACCAGGTAGTACTTAATTTATTAAGCTACTGCTTTTCTTAATGTCAGTGGAGATATTTACTGATAAACAGCTACCTACGCAGCATGTTCATGTCGTTCCTAAATGAGCTTTTATCTCTCTCCCCTCACCACAAATCAGATTCTTCTGAGGAGTTCCCAGTACATTATCCTTTCCCCTGTGTAATTACCTTAACAAGCTCCAGCTGTTTTTATTCTCAGAAGGTTTACTCCCTGATATACAGCTGCCTACCCCCTTCGTAAGTGCAGGTCCTAAATGAGCTTTTTTCTCTGTTCCCTCACCACAACCCAGATTCTTTGGGGAGTTACCAGTACAGTAACCATACCAGGAAGTACTTAATTTATTAAGCTACTGCTTTTCTTAATCTCAGTGGAGATATTTACTGATAAACAGCTACCTACGCAGCATGTTCATGTCGTTCCTAAATGAGCTTTTATCTCTCTCCCCTCACCACAAATCAGATTCTTCTGAGGAGTTCCCAGTACATTATCCTTTCCCCTGTGTAATTACCTTAACAAGCTCCAGCTGTTTTTATTCTCAGAAGGTTTACTCCCTGATATACAGCTGCCTACCCCCTTCGTAAGTGCAGGTCCTAAATGAGCTTTTTTCTCTGTTCCCTCACCACAATCCAGATTCTTTTGGGGAGTTACCAGTACAGTAACCATACCAGGAAGTACTTAATTTATTAAGCTACTGCTTTTCTTAATCTCAGTGGAGATATTTACTGATAAACAGCTACCTACGCAGCATGTTCATGTCGTTCCTAAATGAGCTTTTATCTCTCTCCCCTCACCACAAATCAGATTCTTCTGAGGAGTTCCCAGTACATTATCCTTTCCCCTGTGTAATTACCTTAACAAGCTCCAGCTGTTTTTATTCTCAGAAGGTTTACTCCCTGATATACAGCTGCCTACCCCCTTTGTAAGTGCAGGTCCTAAATGAGCTTTTTTCTCTGTTCCCTCACCACAACCCAGATTCTTTTGGGGAGTTACCAGTACAGTAACCATACCAGGAAGTACTTAATTTATTAAGCTACTGCTTTTCTTAATCTCAGTGGAGATATTTACTGATAAACAGCTACCTACGCAGCATGTTCATGTCGTTCCTAAATGAGCTTTTATCTCTCTCCCCTCACCACAAATCAGATTCTTCTGAGGAGTTCCCAGTACATTATCCTTTCCCCTGTGTAATTACCTTAACAAGCTCCAGCTGTTTTTATTCTCAGAAGGTTTACTCCCTGATATACAGCTGCCTACCCCCTTCGTAAGTGCAGGTCCTAAATGAGCTTTTTTCTCTGTTCCCTCACCACAATCCAGATTCTTTTGGGGAGTTACCAGTACAGTAACCATACCAGGAAGTACTTAATTTATTAAGCTACTGCTTTTCTTAATCTCAGTGGAGATATTTACTGATAAACAGCTACCTACGCAGCATGTTCATGTCGTTCCTAAATGAGCTTTTATCTCTCTCCCCTCACCACAAATCAGATTCTTCTGAGGAGTTCCCAGTACATTATCCTTTCCCCTGTGTAATTACCTTAACAAGCTCCAGCTGTTTTTATTCTCAGAAGGTTTACTCCCTGATATACAGCTGCCTACCCCCTTCGTAAGTGCAGGTCCTAAATGAGCTTTTTTCTCTGTTCCCTCACCACAATCCAGATTCTTTTGGGGAGTTACCAGTACAGTAACCATACCAGGAAGTACTTAATTTATTAAGCTACTGCTTTTCTTAATCTCAGTGGAGATATTTACTGATAAACAGCTACCTACGCAGCATGTTCATGTCGTTCCTAAATGAGCTTTTATCTCTCTCCCCTCACCACAAATCAGATTCTTCTGAGGAGTTCCCAGTACATTATCCTTTCCCCTGTGTAATTACCTTAACAAGCTCCAGCTGTTTTTATTCTCAGAAGTTTACTCCCTGATATACAGCTGCCTACCCCCTTCGTAAGTGCAGGTCCTAAATGAGCTTTTTTCTCTGTTCCCTCACCACAATCCAGATTCTTTTGGGGAGTTACCAGTACAGTAACCATACCAGGAAGTACTTAATTTATTAAGCTACTGCTTTTCTTAATCTCAGTGGAGATATTTACTGATAAACAGCTACCTACGCAGCATGTTCATGTCGTTCCTAAATGAGCTTTTATCTCTCTCCCCTCACCACAAATCAGATTCTTCTGAGGAGTTCCCAGTACATTATCCTTTCCCCTGTGTAATTACCTTAACAAGCTCCAGCTGTTTTTCTTCTCAGAAGGTTTACTCCGTGATATACAGCTGCCTACCCCCTTTGTAAGTGCAGGTTATAATGAGCTTTTTTCTCTGTTCCCTCACCACAATCCAGATTCTTTTGGGGAGTTACCAGTACAGTAACCATACCAGGAAGTACTTAATTTATTAAGCTACTGCTTTTCTTAATCTCAGTGGAGATATTTACGGATAAACAGCTACCTACACAGCATGTTCATGTCGTTCCTAAATGAGCTTTTATCTCTCTCCCCTCACCACAAATCAGATTCTTCTGAGGAGTTCCCAGTACATTATCCTTTCCCCTGTGTAATTACCTTAACAAGCTCCAGCTGTTTTTATTCTCAGAAGGTTTACTCCCTGATATACAGCTGCCTACCCCCTTCGTAAGTGCAGGTCCTAAATGAGCTTTTTTCTCTGTTCCCTCACCACAACCCAGATTCTTTTGGGGAGTTACCAGTACAGTAACCATACCAGGAAGTACTTAATTTATTAAGCTACTGCTTTTCTTAATGTCAGTGGAGATATTTACTGATAAACAGCTACGTACGCAGCATGTTCATGTCGTTCCTAAATGAGCTTTTATCTCTCTCCCCTCACCACAAATCAGATTCTTCTGAGGAGTTCCCAGTACATTATCCTTTCCCCTGTGTAATTACCTTAACAAGCTCCAGCTGTTTTTATTCTCAGAAGGTTTACTCCCTGATATACAGCTGCCTACCCCCTTCGTAAGTGCAGGTCCTAAATGAGCTTTTTTCTCTGTTCCCTCACCACAATCCAGATTCTTTTGGGGAGTTACCAGTACAGTAACCATACCAGGAAGTACTTAATTTATTAAGCTACTGCTTTTCTTAATCTCAGTGGAGATATTTACTGATAAACAGCTACCTACGCAGCATGTTCATGTCGTTCCTAAATGAGCTTTTATCTCTCTCCCCTCACCACAAATCAGATTCTTCTGAGGAGTTCCCAGTACATTATCCTTTCCCCTGTGTAATTACCTTAACAAGCTCCAGCTGTTTTTATTCTCAGAAGGTTTACTCCCTGATATACAGCTGCCTGCCCCCTTTGTAAGTGCAGGTCCTAAATGAGCTTTTTTCTCTGTTCCCTCACCACAATCCAGATTCTTTTGGGGAGTTACCAGTACAGTAACCATACCAGGAAGTACTTAATTTATTAAGCTACTGCTTTTCTTAATCTCAGTGGAGATATTTACTGATAAACAGCTACCTACGCAGCATGTTCATGTCGTTCCTAAATGAGCTTTTATCTCTCTCCCCTCACCACAAATCAGATTCTTCTGAGGAGTTCCCAGTACATTATCCTTTCCCCTGTGTAATTACCTTAACAAGCTCCAGCTGTTTTTATTCTCAGAAGGTTTACTCCCTGATATACAGCTGCCTACCCCCTTCGTAAGTGCAGGTCCTAAATGAGCTTTTTTCTCTGTTCCCTCACCACAATCCAGATTCTTTTGGGGAGTTACCAGTACAGTAACCATACCAGGAAGTACTTAATTTATTAAGCTACTGCTTTTCTTAATCTCAGTGGAGATATTTACTGATAAACAGCTACCTACGCAGCATGTTCATGTCGTTCCTAAATGAGCTTTTATCTCTCTCCCCTCACCACAAATCAGATTCTTCTGAGGAGTTCCCAGTACATTATCCTTTCCCCTGTGTAATTACCTTAACAAGCTCCAGCTGTTTTTATTCTCAGAAGGTTTACTCCCTGATATACAGCTGCCTACCCCCTTCGTAAGTGCAGGTCCTAAATGAGCTTTTTTCTCTGTTCCCTCACCACAATCCAGATTCTTTTGGGGAGTTACCAGTACAGTAACCATACCAGGAAGTACTTAATTTATTAAGCTACTGCTTTTCTTAATCTCAGTGGAGATATTTACTGATAAACAGCTACCTACGCAGCATGTTCATGTCGTTCCTAAATGAGCTTTTATCTCTCTCCCCTCACCACAAATCAGATTCTTCTGAGGAGTTCCCAGTACATTATCCTTTCCCCTGTGTAATTACCTTAACAAGCTCCAGCTGTTTTTATTCTCAGAAGGTTTACTCCCTGATATACAGCTGCCTACCCCCTTCGTAAGTGCAGGTCCTAAATGAGCTTTTTTCTCTGTTCCCTCACCACAATCCAGATTCTTTTGGGGAGTTACCAGTACAGTAACCATACCAGGAAGTACTTAATTTATTAAGCTACTGCTTTTCTTAATCTCAGTGGAGATATTTACTGATAAACAGCTACCTACGCAGCATGTTCATGTCGTTCCTAAATGAGCTTTTATCTCTCTCCCCTCACCACAAATCAGATTCTTCTGAGGAGTTCCCAGTACATTATCCTTTCCCCTGTGTAATTACCTTAACAAGCTCCAGCTGTTTTTCTTCTCAGAAGGTTTACTCCGTGATATACAGCTGCCTACCCCCTTTGTAAGTGCAGGTCCTTAATGAGCTTTTTTCTCTGTTCCCTCACCACAATCCAGATTCTTTTGGGGAGTTACCAGTACAGTAACCATACCAGGAAGTACTTAATTTATTAAGCTACTGCTTTTCTTAATCTCAGTGGAGATATTTACGGATAAACAGCTACCTACACAGCATGTTCATGTCGTTCCTAAATGAGCTTTTATCTCTCTCCCCTCACCACAAATCAGATTCTTCTGAGGAGTTCCCAGTACATTATCCTTTCCCCTGTGTAATTACCTTAACAAGCTCCAGCTGTTTTTATTCTCAGAAGGTTTACTCCCTGATATACAGCTGCCTACCCCCTTCGTAAGTGCAGGTCCTAAATGAGCTTTTTTCTCTGTTCCCTCACCACAACCCAGATTCTTTTGGGGAGTTACCAGTACAGTAACCATACCAGGAAGTACTTAATTTATTAAGCTACTGCTTTTCTTAATGTCAGTGGAGATATTTACTGATAAACAGCTACGTACGCAGCATGTTCATGTCGTTCCTAAATGAGCTTTTATCTCTCTCCCCTCACCACAAATCAGATTCTTCTGAGGAGTTCCCAGTACATTATCCTTTCCCCTGTGTAATTACCTTAACAAGCTCCAGCTGTTTTTATTCTCAGAAGGTTTACTCCATGATATACAGCTGCCTACCCCCTTCGTAAGTGCAGGTCCTAAATGAGCTTTTTTCTCTGTTCCCTCACCACAATCCAGATTCTTTTGGGGAGTTACCAGTACAGTAACCATACCAGGAAGTACTTAATTTATTAAGCTACTGCTTTTCTTAATCTCAGTGGAGATATTTACTGATAAACAGCTACCTACGCAGCATGTTCATGTCGTTCCTAAATGAGCTTTTATCTCTCTCCCCTCACCACAAATCAGATTCTTCTGAGGAGTTCCCAGTACATTATCCTTTCCCCTGTGTAATTACCTTAACAAGCTCCAGCTGTTTTTATTCTCAGAAGGTTTACTCCCTGATATACAGCTGCCTGACCCCCTTCGTAAGTGCAGGTCCTAAATGAGCTTTTTTCTCTGTTCCCTCACCACAATCCAGATTCTTTTGGGGAGTTACCAGTACAGTAACCATACCAGGAAGTACTTAATTTATTAAGCTACTGCTTTTCTTAATCTCAGTGGAGATATTTACTGATAAACAGCTACCTACGCAGCATGTTCATGTCGTTCCTAAATGAGCTTTTATCTCTCTCCCCTCACCACAAATCAGATTCTTCTGAGGAGTTCCCAGTACATTATCCTTTCCCCTGTGTAATTACCTTAACAAGCTCCAGCTGTTTTTATTCTCAGAAGGTTTACTCCCTGATATACAGCTGCCTACCCCCTTCGTAAGTGCAGGTCCTAAATGAGCTTTTTTCTCTGTTCCCTCACCACAATCCAGATTCTTTTGGGGAGTTACCAGTACAGTAACCATACCAGGAAGTACTTAATTTATTAAGCTACTGCTTTTCTTAATCTCAGTGGAGATATTTACTGATAAACAGCTACCTACGCAGCATGTTCATGTCGTTCCTAAATGAGCTTTTATCTCTCTCCCCTCACCACAAATCAGATTCTTCTGAGGAGTTCCCAGTACATTATCCTTTCCCCTGTGTAATTACCTTAACAAGCTCCAGCTGTTTTTATTCTCAGAAGGTTTACTCCCTGATATACAGCTGCCTAACCCCTTCGTAAGTGCAGGTCCTAAATGAGCTTTTTTCTCTGTTCCCTCACCACAATCCAGATTCTTTTGGGGAGTTACCAGTACAGTAACCATACCAGGAAGTACTTAATTTATTAAGCTACTGCTTTTCTTAATCTCAGTGGAGATATTTACTGATAAACAGCTACCTACGCAGCATGTTCATGTCGTTCCTAAATGAGCTTTTATCTCTCTCCCCTCACCACAAATCAGATTCTTCTGAGGAGTTCCCAGTACATTATCCTTTCCCCTGTGTAATTACCTTAACAAGCTCCAGCTGTTTTTATTCTCAGAAGGTTTACTCCCTGATATACAGCTGCCTACCCCCTTCGTAAGTGCAGGTCCTAAATGAGCTTTTTTCTCTGTTCCCTCACCACAATCCAGATTCTTTTGGGGAGTTACCAGTACAGTAACCATACCAGGAAGTACTTAATTTATTAAGCTACTGCTTTTCTTAATCTCAGTGGAGATATTTACTGATAAACAGCTACCTACGCAGCATGTTCATGTCGTTCCTAAATGAGCTTTTATCTCTCTCCCCTCACCACAAATCAGATTCTTCTGAGGAGTTCCCAGTACATTATCCTTTCCCCTGTGTAATTACCTTAACAAGCTCCAGCTGTTTTTATTCTCAGAAGGTTTACTCCCTGATATACAGCTGCCTACCCCCTTCGTAAGTGCAGGTCCTAAATGAGCTTTTTTCTCTGTTCCCTCACCACAATCCAGATTCTTTTGGGGAGTTACCAGTACAGTAACCATACCAGGAAGTACTTAATTTATTAAGCTACTGCTTTTCTTAATCTCAGTGGAGATATTTACTGATAAACAGCTACCTACGCAGCATGTTCATGTCGTTCCTAAATGAGCTTTTATCTCTCTCCCCTCACCACAAATCAGATTCTTCTGAGGAGTTCCCAGTACATTATCCTTTCCCCTGTGTAATTACCTTAACAAGCTCCAGCTGTTTTTATTCTCAGAAGGTTTACTCCCTGATATACAGCTGCCTACCCCCTTCGTAAGTGCAGGTCCTAAATGAGCTTTTTTCTCTGTTCCCTCACCACAATCCAGATTCTTTTGGGGAGTTACCAGTACAGTAACCATACCAGGAAGTACTTAATTTATTAAGCTACTGCTTTTCTTAATCTCAGTGGAGATATTTACTGATAAACAGCTACCTACGCAGCATGTTCATGTCGTTCCTAAATGAGCTTTTATCTCTCTCCCCTCACCACAAATCAGATTCTTCTGAGGAGTTCCCAGTACATTATCCTTTCCCCTGTGTAATTACCTTAACAAGCTCCAGCTGTTTTTATTCTCAGAAGGTTTACTCCCTGATATACAGCTGCCTACCCCCTTCGTAAGTGCAGGTCCTAAATGAGCTTTTTTCTCTGTTCCCTCACCACAATCCAGATTCTTTTGGGGAGTTACCAGTACAGTAACCATACCAGGAAGTACTTAATTTATTAAGCTACTGCTTTTCTTAATCTCAGTGGAGATATTTACTGATAAACAGCTACCTACGCAGCATGTTCATGTCGTTCCTAAATGAGCTTTTATCTCTCTCCCCTCACCACAAATCAGATTCTTCTGAGGAGTTCCCAGTACATTATCCTTTCCCCTGTGTAATTACCTTAACAAGCTCCAGCTGTTTTTATTCTCAGAAGGTTTACTCCCTGATATACAGCTGCCTACCCCCTTCGTAAGTGCAGGTCCTAAATGAGCTTTTTTCTCTGTTCCCTCACCACAATCCAGATTCTTTTGGGGAGTTACCAGTACAGTAACCATACCAGGAAGTACTTAATTTATTAAGCTACTGCTTTTCTTAATCTCAGTGGAGATATTTACTGATAAACAGCTACCTACGCAGCATGTTCATGTCGTTCCTAAATGAGCTTTTATCTCTCTCCCCTCACCACAAATCAGATTCTTCTGAGGAGTTCCCAGTACATTATCCTTTCCCCTGTGTAATTACCTTAACAAGCTCCAGCTGTTTTTATTCTCAGAAGGTTTACTCCCTGATATACAGCTGCCTACCCCCTTCGTAAGTGCAGGTCCTAAATGAGCTTTTTTCTCTGTTCCCTCACCACAATCCAGATTCTTTTGGGGAGTTACCAGTACAGTAACCATACCAGGAAGTACTTAATTTATTAAGCTACTGCTTTTCTTAATCTCAGTGGAGATATTTACTGATAAACAGCTACGTACGCAGCATGTTCATGTCGTTCCTAAATGAGCTTTTATCTCTCTCCCCTCACCACAAATCAGATTCTTCTGAGGAGTTCCCAGTACATTATCCTTTCCCCTGTGTAATTACCTTAACAAGCTCCAGCTGTTTTTATTCTCAGAAGGTTTACTCCCTGATATACAGCTGCCTACCCCCTTCGTAAGTGCAGGTCCTAAATGAGCTTTTTTCTCTGTTCCCTCACCACAATCCAGATTCTTTTGGGGAGTTACCAGTACAGTAACCATACCAGGAAGTACTTAATTTATTAAGCTACTGCTTTTCTTAATCTCAGTGGAGATATTTACTGATAAACAGCTACCTACGCAGCATGTTCATGTCGTTCCTAAATGAGCTTTTATCTCTCTCCCCTCACCACAAATCAGATTCTTCTGAGGAGTTCCCAGTACATTATCCTTTCCCCTGTGTAATTACCTTAACAAGCTCCAGCTGTTTTTATTCTCAGAAGGTTTACTCCCTGATATACAGCTGCCTACCCCCTTCGTAAGTGCAGGTCCTGAATGAGCTTTTTTCTCTGTTCCCTCACCACAATCCAGATTCTTTTGGGGAGTTACCAGTACAGTAACCATACCAGGAAGTACTTAATTTATTAAGCTTCTGCTTTTCTTAATCTCAGTGGAGATATTTACTGATAAACAGCTACCTACGCAGCATGTTCATGTCGTTCCTAAATGAGCTTTTATCTCTCTCCCCTCACCACAAATCAGATTCTTCTGAGGAGTTCCCAGTACATTATCCTTTCCCCTGTGTAATTACCTTAACAAGCTCCAGCTGTTTTTATTCTCAGAAGGTTTACTCCCTGATATACAGCTGCCTACCCCCTTCGTAAGTGCAGGTCCTAAATGAGCTTTTTTCTCTGTTCCCTCACCACAATCCAGATTCTTTTGGGGAGTTACCAGTACAGTAACCATACCAGGAAGTACTTAATTTATTAAGCTACTGCTTTTCTTAATCTCAGTGGAGATATTTACTGATAAACAGCTACCTACGCAGCATGTTCATGTCGTTCCTAAATGAGCTTTTATCTCTCTCCCCTCACCACAAATCAGATTCTTCTGAGGAGTTCCCAGTACATTATCCTTTCCCCTGTGTAATTACCTTAACAAGCTCCAGCTGTTTTTATTCTCAGAAGGTTTACTCCCTGATATACAGCTGCCTACCCCCTTCGTAAGTGCAGGTCCTAATGAGCTTTTTTCTCTGTTCCCTCACCACAATCCAGATTCTTTTGGGGAGTTACCAGTACAGTAACCATACCAGGAAGTACTTAATTTATTAAGCTACTGCTTTTCTTAATCTCAGTGGAGATATTTACTGATAAACAGCTACCTACGCAGCATGTTCATGTCGTTCCTAAATGAGCTTTTATCTCTCTCCCCTCACCACAAATCAGATTCTTCTGAGGAGTTCCCAGTACATTATCCTTTCCCCTGTGTAATTACCTTAACAAGCTCCAGCTGTTTTTATTCTCAGAAGGTTTACTCCGTGATATACAGCTGCCTACCCCCTTCGTAAGTGCAGGTCTTAAATGAGCTTTTTTCTCTGTTCCCTCACCACAATCCAGATTCTTTTGGGGAGTTACCAGTACAGTAACCATACCAGGAAGTACTTAATTTATTAAGCTACTGCTTTTCTTAATCTCAGTGGAGATATTTACTGATAAACAGCTACCTACGCAGCATGTTCATGTCGTTCCTAAATGAGCTTTTATCTCTCTCCCCTCACCACAAATCAGATTCTTCTGAGGAGTTCCCAGTACATTATCCTTTCCCCTGTGTAATTACCTTAACAAGCTCCAGCTGTTTTTATTCTCAGAAGGTTTACTCCGTGATATACAGCTGCCTACCCCCTTCGTAAGTGCAGGTCCTAAATGAGCTTTTTTCTCTGTTCCCTCACCACAATCCAGATTCTTTTGGGGAGTTACCAGTACAGTAACCATACCAGGAAGTACTTAATTTATTAAGCTACTGCTTTTCTTAATCTCAGTGGAGATATTTACTGATAAACAGCTACCTACGCAGCATGTTCATGTCGTTCCTAAATGAGCTTTTATCTCTCTCCCCTCACCACAAATCAGATTCTTCTGAGGAGTTCCCAGTACATTATCCTTTCCCCTGTGTAATTACCTTAACAAGCTCCAGCTGTTTTTATTCTCAGAAGGTTTACTCCCTGATATACAGCTGCCTACCCCCTTCGTAAGTGCAGGTCCTGAATGAGCTTTTTTCTCTGTTCCCTCACCACAATCCAGATTCTTTTGGGGAGTTACCAGTACAGTAACCATACCAGGAAGTACTTAATTTATTAAGCTACTGCTTTTCTTAATCTCAGTGGAGATATTTACTGATAAACAGCTACCTACGCAGCATGTTCATGTCGTTCCTAAATGAGCTTTTATCTCTCTCCCCTCACCACAAATCAGATTCTTCTGAGGAGTTCCCAGTACATTATCCTTTCCCCTGTGTAATTACCTTAACAAGCTCCAGCTGTTTTTATTCTCAGAAGGTTTACTCCCTGATATACAGCTGCCTACCCCCTTCGTAAGTGCAGGTCCTAAATGAGCTTTTTTCTCTGTTCCCTCACCACAATCCAGATTCTTTTGGGGAGTTACCAGTACAGTAACCATACCAGGAAGTACTTAATTTATTAAGCTACTGCTTTTCTTAATCTCAGTGGAGATATTTACTGATAAACAGCTACCTACGCAGCATGTTCATGTCGTTCCTAAATGAGCTTTTATCTCTCTCCCCTCACCACAAATCAGATTCTTCTGAGGAGTTCCCAGTACATTATCCTTTCCCCTGTGTAATTACCTTAACAAGCTCCAGCTGTTTTTATTCTCAGAAGGTTTACTCCCTGATATACAGCTGCCTACCCCCTTCGTAAGTGCAGGTCCTGAATGAGCTTTTTTCTCTGTTCCCTCACCACAATCCAGATTCTTTTGGGGAGTTACCAGTACAGTAACCATACCAGGAAGTACTTAATTTATTAAGCTACTGCTTTTCTTAATCTCAGTGGAGATATTTACTGATAAACAGCTACCTACGCAGCATGTTCATGTCGTTCCTAAATGAGCTTTTATCTCTCTCCCCTCACCACAAATCAGATTCTTCTGAGGAGTTCCCAGTACATTATCCTTTCCCCTGTGTAATTACCTTAACAAGCTCCAGCTGTTTTTATTCTCAGAAGGTTTACTCCCTGATATACAGCTGCCTACCCCCTTCGTAAGTGCAGGTCCTAAATGAGCTTTTTTCTCTGTTCCCTCACCACAATCCAGATTCTTTTGGGGAGTTACCAGTACAGTAACCATACCAGGAAGTACTTAATTTATTAAGCTACTGCTTTTCTTAATCTCAGTGGAGATATTTACTGATAAACAGCTACCTACGCAGCATGTTCATGTCGTTCCTAAATGAGCTTTTATCTCTCTCCCCTCACCACAAATCAGATTCTTCTGAGGAGTTCCCAGTACATTATCCTTTCCCCTGTGTAATTACCTTAACAAGCTCCAGCTGTTTTTATTCTCAGAAGGTTTACTCCCTGATATACAGCTGCCTACCCCCTTCGTAAGTGCAGGTCCTAATGAGCTTTTTTCTCTGTTCCCTCACCACAATCCAGATTCTTTTGGGGAGTTACCAGTACAGTAACCATACCAGGAAGTACTTAATTTATTAAGCTACTGCTTTTCTTAATCTCAGTGGAGATATTTACTGATAAACAGCTACCTACGCAGCATGTTCATGTCGTTCCTAAATGAGCTTTTATCTCTCTCCCCTCACCACAAATCAGATTCTTCTGAGGAGTTCCCAGTACATTATCCTTTCCCCTGTGTAATTACCTTAACAAGCTCCAGCTGTTTTTATTCTCAGAAGGTTTACTCCCTGATATACAGCTGCCTACCCCCTTCGTAAGTGCAGGTCCTTAAATGAGCTTTTTTCTCTGTTCCCTCACCACAATCCAGATTCTTTTGGGGAGTTACCAGTACAGTAACCATACCAGGAAGTACTTAATTTATTAAGCTACTGCTTTTCTTAATCTCAGTGGAGATATTTACTGATAAACAGCTACCTACGCAGCATGTTCATGTCGTTCCTAAATGAGCTTTTATCTTCTCCCCTCACCACAAATCAGATTCTTCTGAGGAGTTCCCAGTACATTTTCCTTTCCCCTGTGTAATTACCTTAACAAGCTCCAGCTGTTTTTATTCTCAGAAGGTTTACTCCGTGATATACAGCTGCCTACCCCCTTCGTAAGTGCAGGTCTAAATGAGCTTTTTTCTCTGTTCCCTCACCACAATCCAGATTCTTTTGGGGAGTTACCAGTACAGTAACCATACCAGGAAGTACTTAATTTATTAAGCTACTGCTTTTCTTAATCTCAGTGGAGATATTTACTGATAAACAGCTACCTACGCAGCATGTTCATGTCGTTCCTAAATGAGCTTTTATCTCTCTCCCCTCACCACAAATCAGATTCTTCTGAGGAGTTCCCAGTACATTATCCTTTCCCCTGTGTAATTACCTTAACAAGCTCCAGCTGTTTTTATTCTCAGAAGGTTTACTCCCTGATATACAGCTGCCTACCCCCTTCGTAAGTGCAGGTCCTGAAATGAGCTTTTTTCTCTGTTCCCTCACCACAATCCAGATTCTTTTGGGGAGTTACCAGTACAGTAACCATACCAGGAAGTACTTAATTTATTAAGCTACTGCTTTTCTTAATCTCAGTGGAGATATTTACTGATAAACAGCTACCTACGCAGCATGTTCATGTCGTTCCTAAATGAGCTTTTATCTCTCTCCCCTCACCACAAATCAGATTCTTCTGAGGAGTTCCCAGTACATTATCCTTTCCCCTGTGTAATTACCTTAACAAGCTCCAGCTGTTTTTATTCTCAGAAGGTTTACTCCGTGATATACAGCTGCCTACCCCCTTCGTAAGTGCAGGTCCTTAAATGAGCTTTTTTCTCTGTTCCCTCACCACAATCCAGATTCTTTTGGGGAGTTCCCAGTACAGTAACCATACCAGGAAGTACTTAATTTATTAAGCTACTGCTTTTCTTAATCTCAGTGGAGATATTTACTGATAAACAGCTACCTACGCAGCATGTTCATGTCGTTCCTAAATGAGCTTTTATCTCTCTCCCCTCACCACAAATCAGATTCTTCTGAGGAGTTCCCAGTACATTATCCTTTCCCCTGTGTAATTACCTTAACAAGCTCCAGCTGTTTTTATTCTCAGAAGGTTTACTCCCTGATATACAGCTGCCTACCCCCTTAGTAAGTGCAGGTCCTAAATGAGCTTTTTGCTCTGTTCCCTCACCACAATCGAGATTCTTTTGGGGAGTTACCAGTACAGTAACCATACCAGGAAGTACTTAATTTATTATGCTACTGCTTTTCTTAATCTCAGTGGAGATATTTACTGATAAACAGCTACGTACGCAGCATGTTCATGTCGTTCATAGATGAGCTTTTATCTCTTTCCCCTCACCACAAATCAGATTCTTCTGAGGAGTTCCCAGTACATTATCCTTTCCCCTGTGTAATTACGTTAACAAGCTCCAGCTGTTTTTATTCTCAGAAGGTTTACTCCCTGATATACAGCTGCCTACCCC